>NC_080541.1:58654355-58955605 GCF_028640845.1 Ahaetulla prasina | reverse complement strand
TCTGTAAGGGGCGTGCATAAGAGCACCAACGTGCCCATCGTTCCTGTCCTAATGTTTCCTTTGATTGTATCCAATTTGTATGGTTATTTCATGGTTATACTTATATATACTGTTGTGTTTGACAAATAAATAAATAAATAAGTGCATTTGAGTAGATCGGGACCTGAAATTGTGATAACTTCAGTCGGGATAACAAATCTGAGACTAGTATTATGACCCATGGACTAGAAAGACTATCGTCCCAGTTCATAGGCCTGTTCTTCTGTATTCAGAGAATAATAGTCTATTTCATTAGTAAAATAATATGATATAAATGTTACATTTTATTAAATCTAATTTTACTGGTTAAAACATGTTCAGCACAGGACAAAATAGCAATAGTACATTTTCAGTGAGAAGAAAAAATTAAGCATTAATCATTTCATAGTTTGTGTCAGAACAGCAACCATACAGATAAGACTTAAATGCTATTTCTAATACAAAATCAGAGATTGCTGGAGGCAAGGTATGGAAGAATCAACATTTAGTAGAAATACTTTGTGACAAGAAATACATAGACAGGGTGACAATAAAATTAACACCAAGTAAAACCTTTTATGTAAACTATTTCAGTGAAAAGTGCACTTTCAAGCACAGGATTGAATATGAAATTTGTTCCCATTTCCTGTTTCTCCTAGATTTTTAAGAAGATAAGGTGATCTTCTGATAATAACCACTGTGTGATTATCACCTCTTTTCTGGATGAAGTTTCTGGGAATAATAATACAGAAAATAGGCAAAGGCATTTAGAAGAGAATTTCATTTTTGCAACCTCTTCTCTACCATTTAATGGTGTTCTGTATTTTTGTAGCCCAGATAGCCCTCCCTAGTGGGACACTGCCATCTTTTGTCTGAATACTTTCACTATATACTGCAATTCAACAGGTTGCCATTTATTTACCTGTTGGATAGCCTTTCCAAATGTGTCCAGCACTTAGTTCTCTAATCATTGGCTATTGTGGCTGATGAGTATGGAAGGTGTAGTCTAATACCAGTTTGGAGAAATGTGATGTATAGATCCAGTGATAAAAGAAAAATCACCCATCAAATGAAAGTCCTAAGTAATACATGAATATAAGAATATATAATGTTTATTGAGCTTTAGCAACAAAGACTTTGTCCCATTAATTTGGAACTACCACACTTACATTGCAAAAATCAAGGTGACCTTAAATGGCAGCAAAATGATGTAGTGATTCCTGACTTTTTGCAGCCTCCTAAAGGCTGAAAGGGACGCAGTGGCTCAGACACTGAGCTTGTCGATTGAAAGGTTGGCAGTTTAGCGGTTCAAATCCCTAGTGCCATGTAACAGGGTGAGCTCCTGTTACTTGTCCCAGCTTCTGCCAACCTAGCAGTTCAAAAGCACATAAAAAAAGGGAAAGTAGAAAAATAGGGACCACCTTTGGTGGCAAGGTAACAGCATTCCATGCGCCTTTGGCGTTCAGTCATGACGGCCACATGACCATGGAAACGTCTTCGGACAGCACTGGCTCTTTGGCTTTGAAATGGAGATGAGCACAGCCATAGAGTTGGGAATGACTAGCACATATGTGCGAGAGGAACCTTTACCTTTAAAGGCTGTACAGATTTACAAAGCCTGGAACTGGTGTCCCAAATTACATGCTGGCCGTTGTAACTGTGATCTGTGAAAATTATTGAAATATTTTGGGTCACAGTTTGTGAAACTGGTACTCAAAAACAAGTTTAAACATAATTGCCATCTGGTTATGGTGAGAATATCATTAAGATGTACGTAGAACAGCATATGATTTTATATATTTGAATTGCTGTATACTGTAAAGGATTAATTGGTAGTGAAGCACAGAACATGACTGATTTAATCTGATACCTTCAACTTCAAAAAAAAGATATTGTAAGGAATTAACAATCTTCATATTCAATAAATTATACTCTTAAGAGATCATCAATAGGAAATCACAACAGTTTAATTCAGGGGTCTCCAACCTTGGCAACTTTAAGCCTGGTGGACTTTTGTTGGCTGGGGAATTCTGGGAGTTGAAGTCCTCCAGGTTTAAAGTTGCCAAGGTTGGAGATCCCTGGTTTAATTGGCTTAAGGTTAGATTTGCCTGTTTCTTCAAAATGCCATGTGAAGCCAGTGAAAGCTATACTGGAAGTAAGCCATACTGAAACTGGCTAATTATCTCTTAAATGTAAAATGCAGTTACTGAAAGTTTACAATAAATGAAACCAAATTATACCTTACATGGATTATTTTCTACTTATTTCTGTTTTTCAATCCTAAATTCAAAATTTGAGAGAAGACATGGTTAAAGATATTTACCTCTGTCAGTCAAGAGTTGTATTAGCAATCATCATAAATGAACTTTTAAATTCTTATGACGGTACTATAGTCTGTAAATGAGAATAACTGGAAGTTTTGGTAGTACTATTCATTTTTCCAAGGATGGGTATTTCATATTTGTGTCATAAATTTTCTAAATAAATAAATATTTTTTCTGACAATATACAATAAATTTGGCTAACAAGAAACTCCTTAAAGCTATTTACCCTGTGTTTATTCTCCAACTTCCAACAACTTACCATCCTCACCCTATTTGGTTTTTTTTTCACTTTCCAGAGATTTTGAAAGAATATACCAAGCCAGATGTAGAATGCTTAGAACTGTTTGCTCGGAATTTGCAACCTGGATGGACCAGTTGGGGCAATGAAGTCCTTAAATTCCAGCACTTGGACTACTTCACTGTTTTACATGATAATGATGACTAGCAAATCATAATTATTTTTGAAGGATTTTATGTCTGGATTGGAATTTCATCTTTGCTAACCCTAACTCTACATTGTAAGATATATGTAAACAACCTGGAATAGTTTTCAAGAGCAGCTCTACATGATCAAAGTCAAAAAATAACAAGTATGGAACTTAGGTCGTAGAAGTCTTTGCTATCAGTAATTGGAGGTGAAGGTACCAGTAGTATGATATCTACAGTAGGACCTCTCCTGGAACAGCCAATCCAATATCTCACATGTGTCGGTTACTGTGGTATTTTGCTTCCTATTCCCATATTCCTCCCAGGAAAATTCTGGATCATACCTGCACATCCAGCCTCTGGCTGTTTGAAAGATTGGCTGCTATCATTGAAAAATTATTTCACTTAAATGTTATCTATTGCTTATTTATAACTTCTAGTTCTGTCATTAGAAGTGTTTTACATTTTTATGTTTTGATGCTACACCTTCCTATTTTGACCAAAAGGGTTAAAATGAAGATTAAAATGTAACTACATAGTTTTTCACATTTTCTGGCTTGGAAATAATGACTTTATAAATGTAATTAAAGCTTCTCATAATAATATCCAATTTTTAATTTAATTTTTAATAATTCAATTTCAGAAATATTTTTGCTTGCTATGGTATTTACTGGCTTTGTTTATTCAGTTATATGATTTAAGTTGTGTTTTTTGTTGTCTTGATACTAACGAGGCTAAAACAGTAACTGGTTTGTGTGGTGTCTTTTTAAAAAAACGGTAAGATGCAAATCCCAACAGAAGGAAATAATAACAACAACAACAACAACAACAACAGAGTTGGAAGGGACCTTGGAGGCCTAGTCCAACCCCCTGCCCAGGCAGGAAACCCTACACCATCTCAGACAGATGGTTATCCAACATTTTCTTAAATATTTCCAGTGTTGGAGCATTCAACATAATATATCAGTATTCCTTTTACAACACAGTATTCTACTTAATTCCATTGACATAATAGCTACTCAGGGGCAGGACCAGCTGTGAAGGGGGAAAGCTGTGTAAAATGGTGCTCCGATTTGAAGAGTCGCTTTCACGCAATTTTCAATCAGTTGGCGGACTTTGCAGAGTCCCAGATCCCTTGGAGTGGGATCGGAAGAATGATATACATATTATTCTGGCAGACATCAATCTTGGTCTCAAATTGATATGGCCTGAGCATCAACAGAGTTAAATCTAGAAATTGAGGAAATTAATATTGACATAAACTCGTGGGCAAATCACAATTCTACCAGAATTAAGTGGAAATGGCAAAAAAAGATGTGGACCCTAAAAAAAGTTTTGAATCAAAATGAGTGTAAATTAAAGATGGATGACCAAATGCTTTTCAAAGTAATAAAAAAGGTACGAATAATCAAAATTTGTGGGATACAGCAAAAGCTTTTATGAGAGGAATAGCAATAACAAATATGGCTAAAGATAACAAAAAAGACAACGGCAAAAAAATTTAGAGGAGGATCTCAGTAAAATGGAGAAAGAATTACAGAAAGAACCATAAAAATGGGAGTTGAAACAACAAATAGATATAATTAAACATAAATTGAATATTATTGAAAAGGAAAGTATGGCACAACAAATAAAAAGTATTAAACAAAATTTTGTTGAGAATTCAAATAAACCAAGGCGCTGGTTGGCTTATAGATTAAAAAAACAAAAGAAAAAAAGTCAGATTAGTAAATTATATAATGATGAGGGAAAATTAATATGTCAAAATGAGGGGAAGAGAAAGGTGGCCTATGAGTTCTTTAAAAATCTGTATGAGGATGAAGAAAAGATAGAGGAAGGGAAAATATTGCAATATCTGCAAAAAATAGGACTGCCAAAAATCTCGGTGGAATGTAAAGATTTATTAAATAATGAGAACAGCATTTGAGATATCCTAGGCAATCAAAAACAAAAAGTAATAAAGCACCAGGTCCTGATGGTCTGCCATCAGAAATCTATAAAATCACCAGGAGATATTAAGTCCATTGTTATTAGAGATCTATAATGATGCATTGAATGAAGCCAGGATACCAGCATTGTGGAAAGAAGCAACAATTGATCCCTAAGGAAAATTCCAATTTGACCTATATTAAAATTATGATATCTCTACTCAATTTGGATTACAAAATTTTTATGACAATCATGGCAGACAGATTAAAGAAATTTTAGAGACCTTTATTCATTCTGACCAAAATGGCTTCCTTCCCAGAAGGCATATAAGGAATAACAGGACTATTTTACATACCATAGAATATTATGAAGTCCATAAAACAGATGGCATTGATATTTATTGATGCGCAAAAAGCCTTTGATAACGTCAAATGGGACTTTATATTAGAACAATTAAATTATATGGATTTTGGGGAAAAATTTATAAGGATGTAAAGCAATCTTCTAGACAAGAGGCCAAAGTGGTAATCAATGGGGAAACCATGAAGAATTTTCCAATCCAAAAAGGAACAAGACAAGGTTGTCCGCTATCACCATTATTGTTTATTTTGTCATCAGAGATCTTAATTAGAATAATTCGAGAAGATGAACAGATTAAAGGTTTAAAAATAAGGAAAGAAAATTTTAAAGTGCAGGCATTTGCAGACGATCTTGTCTTTATTATTGAAGAGCCTGTACAATCTGGTGTTAGGCTGATAGAAGTGCTGGAGAAATATGGGGAAGAAGCAGGCCTAAAAATAAATAAGGACAAAACAAAATGATAGTTAAAAATATAACTGAAGAGAAAAAAAAATAGCGGGAAAGATAAATATTCAGATTATGAAAAAAAATAGATATTTAGGAATTCAATTGACTGTTCACACTCAATTGCATCACACTCAAAGAAGATAATTATGATAAATTAATGGCACAAATTAAGTCTGATTTGGAAAAATGGGGAAAATTTCAGCTGTCTTTAATAGGCAAGATAGCCACCATTAAGATGAATGTCCTACCGAAAATGTTGTTTCTATTTCAGTGCATACCAATTCAGCTAAAAAAGATTTTTATATAAATTTGGACCGAGAATTAAATTAAAATCATTACAAGATGCTAGAGAAAAAGGGGGATTTGGCTTGCCAGATTGGAGAAAATACTATCAGGCAGCAGCTTTGATATGGATCTCAAAAATACAAGATTATTGGCACTAGAAGGCCATGATCTACAGACAGGATGGCAAACTATTTTATGGGGAAAAATCAGTCCATCGGTACTTCCGGAGGCATTGTATCAGGAGGACTCTATTAGATATTTGGATCAAGACAAAAAGAAGTAACTATATGGTAATTCCCAACTGGGTGTCAACATTGGAAATGTATACCCATCCAAATCTTACTAAATTAGGGGGGGTTGTCACCTATAAAGATATTCTGAATGAGAGGAGAATTGAAAGCAATAAATATTTTAAAGGAAGAAGGAATTGAATTGGAATGGTGGGCATACCTCCAAATGCAATCTAAATTTAACAAAGACAAAAAGGAATGGGGCATAAAGCAAGAATTACCAGAATTAAATAAGATTTTATTAAGTAGGGAGGGTAAGACCATAAGTAAATTATATTACTATTTATTGGAACAAGACATGACTGAGGAACAAGTCAAAGAAACCATGATAATTTGGAGTAAATATTTTGGTTATAGTAGTCATTTGGGCAATTGGCAGACTTTATGGGAAAAAAATTTAAAAATCACATTAGCAACTTCATATAAGGAAAATTTATATAAGATGTTCTATAGGTGGCACCTCCCTCCCACAAGATTAGCACGAATCAATAAGGGCCTGTTGAAAATGTGAGGTGGCCCCAGGGAACTTCTATCATATGTGGTGGGAATGCCCAAAGGCAAAAAAACATTGGAATCTAATAAGAGTTGGTTGGAAGAAATTTTGTTACTCTCCTCTAAACACCGCTTTCATCGCATCCCAAACAATTTCAAATTTAACCTCCCGTTATCATTTAATCTCCAACTTTCCTCCAGTTTTTAAGTATCCATTTTTATCCTTTTCATTTTATACAATTTCTCGTCATATCTCCAATAGCTTCTTTTTTTCTCAAAATTAAAATCTAAGTCCACCATAACTTCTGCATGATCAGAATCTTTAAAAATTCCCACATCTACCTTATCCACATTATTCAACAAATCTTTAGAAAGAAAAATATAATCAATTCTAGAATATGTATTATATATCTTAGAAAAAAAAGTGTATACTCTCTCAATTCCTTTAACCTCTCTCCACACATCGACCACGCCGTTTCGAAGCATCCACATATTTAAAATCCCCATTTTATTTGCTCCTCCACAGCGGGTGGGATTAGTACTATCTATTTTATCTCTGATTAAATTAAAATCCCCAGCCACAATTACTTTCCTACACTTTCATTCTCCAAAATTTTTGTTATTTTTTCAAGAAATTCTCTTTGTTTTTCATTCGGTAAATATAAATTAACAAGTGTCACTTTTTCCTCATTAAGATTTCCAACAATTATTACATATCTTCCATCTTCATCCAAAATTACCTTATGTTTTTCAAAGTACACCCTATCTGATATCAGTGTTGCAACTCCTCTAGCTTTTGAAGTTCCAAATGCTTTTTCATATATTTGCATACCTTTTATATACATTCTATTTGAATCTTCAGATTTCTGATGGGTTTCTTGTAAAAATAAAATGTCTGGCAAATCCCTTTTAATCTTAAGCTCCAATCTTCTTCTTTTAATCTGATTCCCTGTACCCTTCACATTCCATGACATTATTTTTATAACTCCCATTTAAAATATAAATTTTTTAATCCTATCCCCGCATCTTCCTTTCTGTGCCCACCACCCGACATTAAACTACCATATTTAACATATAAACAACAATAAGAAAACAGAAAAAAAACAAAAAACAAAACAAACAATAAAGTACAAACAATCTTCTTCCCCCACATCCTCATCGATTTCGCCTCTATAAAGAGAATGGGGGAGAGGGGACGTGCCAATGCCCGGGCCACTTCTTCGGCTGTCTATTTAAATCCATCACTCAAAAAAAAGATCACGATGACCCGCATTCAGCTTCGTATTTTCCAAGACTCTTATCTGCTTCTTCTCTTACTGTATCCTCACGACTCTTCTTCTGTTCAACCAACACAGGTGATATTCCTCTTTTTGGAGTCTTGCCTCCAATAGCCCTTTTTCTTCTTCTGGGATTGATGTTTCCGTATGTTCCACCCATCTGAAGCATTTGATCTTTTATCTCCATTAAATCCTCCATCTCAATCAGTCCAAGCTCCCGTAAATATAATAATGCATCTATATCTGGGGTGATTGTATGCATCCTTCCTTTATAAAAAAATTTCAATTGTTGTGGTGGCCTCCAATTGTATTTAATTCCATTATCCCTCAAAACTTTTGTGATTGGTTTTAAAAAAAATCTCCATGCCCTTTCTTCTCTTGATATATCCGGGAAGACTTGAATAGTCTTCCCTTCAAACTTCAAAGCATCTCCCAACTCTCTTACCTTGGCCATAACTTCCAACTTATCACCAAGATTTGCGAACCTGACAAGCACATTCCTGTTAGAACCATTTTGCCTTCTATATCCAATTCTAAAAACACTTGCCAGGTCTGCTATTGTGAACGTAAGTTGCGTATCCAAATCATTAATCCATTTCAGAACCCGCTGTTTCAATTTATCCTCCTTTTCTTCTGAGATTCCTCTGATAACTAAATTATATTTCCTCATCTCTTCTTCCAAAAGACAGATTCTCTTATCTTGCTGCTCATTTTATAAAATATTTTACCAATTTGCCGATCTACTTTTACCTCATGCACATGCATCTGCTCCATTTCATCTTTAATCATTATCATTTCCTCTTTTTGTTTTGCAAAGTTTTCATTCATCTCTTGCTTTAAATTCTGCATTTCAGATGTCAGTTTCAATGTCAAATTATCTATACGCTCTGATAGTCCTGCTATTTTTTCCCCAATTTTATTTAAAGCTGCAGCAAGTTGCTGCCTTTCTGAAAGTTGTTGAGTCATTTTGAAAAAAACCAAAAAATTTCCCAAACTAGGATTCCAAACCAATTTTACAGAGGGTCTTAGTGAAGATCAAAGGACGACTGTCTTTTAATTGAAGCGAAGCGGCTTATTTGCACTGTTATCTCTCAAGTTCAAGGATACTCCACAAAGAAACACAAAACTTCACAGCTAACATTAATCAGCGCCATTTTTCCTCCACGTCAGCAAAGCAGAAAGGAAGACAAACCAACTTAAACGAAGCAAAATCCTTTTTTTTTTCTTTCTGTAATATAAACAAGCTATTAATTTGCTCTCAAAAGAAAAAAAAAATAAAGAAAAAATTAGCTCAGTAAAATCCTCTTACTGCCAAACAATCCAATAAAAAGTCAGTTTCTCTTCTCTTCAATTAAATTCTTCTTGGCTGAACTTCCGGAAGGCTCAAAAAAAAAAAATTCTTCTCATTATCAAATTCATTATCAAATGTGGAAATTAGCTTTAAATGATAAAATGACATGTGATATTAAAATTAGAAGTGGTGTATATAAAGAAGATATTTTCTGGAAGACTTGGAAACCATTTGTGGACTTTGCGCTTGGAACATTGGACGCTTCAGTACCTGTACCTCGAGAACGTGGATTTTGGCAATCATGAGGATATATCCGAAGACCCAAATCTTCCTTTTATGTATAGCATAAGGGTGTAATAATGTATTTTTTTTGTTTGTTTGTTGTAAAAAAAGTAATAAAAAAAGAAAAAGAAACAACAAATAGATATAATTAAACATAAATTGAATATTATTGAAAAGGAAAGTATGGCACAACAAATAAAAAGTATTAAACAAAATTTTGTTGAGAATTCAAATAAACCAAGGCGCTGGTTGGCTTATAGATTAAAAAAACAAAAGAAAAAAAGTCAGATTAGTAAATTATATAATGATGAGGGAAAATTAATATGTCAAAATGAGGGGAAGAGAAAGGTGGCCTATGAGTTCTTTAAAAATCTGTATGAGGATGAAGAAAAGATAGAGGAAGGGAAAATATTGCAATATCTGCAAAAAATAGGACTGCCAAAAATCTCGGTGGAGTGTAAAGATTTATTAAATAATGAGAACAGAATTTGAGATATCCTAGGCAATCAAAAAACAAAAAAGTAATAAAGCACCAGGTCCTGATGGTTTGCCATCAGAAATCTATAAAAATCATCAGGAGATACTAAGTACATTGTTATTAGAGGTCTATAATAATGCATTGAATGAAGCCAGGATACCAGCATTGTGGAAAGAAGCAACAATTATACTGATTCCTAAGGAAAATTCCGATTTGATTAAATTTAAAATGTCTTTATTGAATTTGGATTACAAAATTTTTATGACAATTATGGCAGACAGATTAAAGAAATTCTTAGATTTTATTCATTCTGACCAAAATGGCTTCCTTCCCAGAAGGCATATAAGGAATAACAGGACTATTTTACATACCATAGAATATTATGAAGTCCATAAAACAGATGGCATTGATATTTATTGATGCGCAAAAGTGTTCTGGACTAACTGAAGCCTCCGGATGCCCCTCAAGGGGAGCCCCATGTAGAGAGCATTGCAGTAATCCAGACGAGACGTCACGAGGGCGTGAGTGACTGTGCACAAGGCATCCCGGTCTAGAAAGGGGCGCAACTGGCGCACCAGGCGAACCTGGTGGAAAGCTCTCCTGGAGACGGCCGTCAGGTGGTCTTCAAAAGACAGCTGCTCATCCAGGAGAACGCCCAAGTTGCGCACCCTCTCCATCGGGGCCAATGACTCGCTCCCAACAGTCAGCCGTGGACTCAGCTGACTGTACCGGGATGCCGGCATCCACAGCCACTCCGTCTTGGAGGGATTGAGCTTGAGCCTGTTTCTCCCCATCCAGACCCGTACGGCTTCTAAACACCGGGAGAAGCACTTCAATGGCTTCGTTGGGGTGGCCCGGTGTGGAAAAGTACAGCTGGGTGTCATCCGCGTACAGCTGGTACCTCACACCAAAACCACTGATGATCTCACCCAGCGGCTTCATATAGATGTTGAACAGAAGGGGCAAGAGAATCGACCCCTGCGGCACCCCAAAAGGGAGGGGCCTCGGGGGGGGCCTCTGGCCCCCCGTCAACATCACCGTCTGCGACGGTCGGAGATAGGAGGAGAACCACCGATGCGGTGCCTCTCACTCCCAATCCCTCCAACCGGCGCAACAGGATACCATGGTCGATGGTATCAAAAGCCGCTGAGAGGTCTAATAGGACCAGGGCAGAGGAGCAACCCCTATCCCTGGCCCTCCAGAGATCATCCACCAACGTGACCAAAGCCGTCTCAGTGCTGTAACCGGGCCGGAAACCAGACTGGAACGGGTCTAGATAGACAGTTTCATCCAGGTGCAGGGGAAACTGATATGCCACCATACTCTCTACAACCTTCGCCGCGAAGCGAAGGTTGGAGACCGGACGATAATTACCTAAAACAGCCGGGTCCAGGGAAGGCTTCTTGAGGAGGGGCCTCACCACCGCCTCTTTCAAGGCGGCCGGAAAGACTCCCTCCAACAAGGAAGCGCTCGTAATCGCCTGGAGCCAGCCTCGTGTCACCTCCTGAGTGGCCAGCACCAACCAGGAGGGGCACGGGTCCAGTAAACACGTGGTGGCATTCAATCTACCCAGCAGCCTGTCCATGTCCTCGGGAGCCACAGGGTCAAACTCATCCCAGACAATATCACCAAGACCGCCCTCAGACGCCCCGTCTGAATCGCCGCAATTTTGGTCCAGACCGTCCCGAAGCTGAACGATTTTATCGTATAGATAAAATCGTATGTGTTGCAGTTGTCTGATATTAGAGAAGACAAATTCCTTTTTTTTAATAAATTCTAAATTCAGACTTAGTTTATCTCAGTGAATGTTATCAGATTTTTTTCTTTTAATGAAAGTGAAGGATTGAACTTGATCTGAAAATGCCAAATTAGCATTTAACCTTTTCTTATTTTTATAGCCTTATAAGCAAAACATAGTTGGTAATGTTTTCTAATATTTTTAAAAAAAAATAGATAATCTTACAGAGGTGAATGATTCAATTAAACTTTTACAGAAATATTCTGGCAAGCTCTAGAGGAACCCAGTACGAGAAATTTAAATTGGATGTAGATAAAAATACCTGTGCATGATTAATTATTTTCATTCAGATGTCTCACCTACAGTAACATTAATAGCTCTGCGCATGCGCAAGATGGCGCGGCTCTGAAGACTCGGCTCCGGCGACGAGAGGCCCCTCCGATGTTGGCGAAGCCTCGGCCGCGCGTTTAGCCGCTTGCTGCCCCCGGCCCGGTAGATCTTATCTCGGGCAGCCATATGAGAGGTCTCTGGACTCTCTCGCATATGTGGCTGCCGAGAACGAGGCCGGGTAGGCAAGCGGTGGATTCTGGCGGCCATGCTTTAGGCTCGGAGGTGGGGCGATGAGTCGGCGTTTTTCCGCCGCTGCCGATTCGCCTGGCCGGCAGGCCTCTAGCCTCTGGCTCTGCCTCCCGGCCCTCTTCTGACTGCGGACTCGGACTTTCGGGTGTAGCCTTTGGGCTTCAGCCTCTGCAACGTGGGCGACCTGGATGATTGCGGAGGTATTTCATCCACCCTATTGCCATCTGCCTGCTGCCATGGTTCTTGGCTTTCTCCTGCTGCGGACTGTGGACTTGGCAACCTTCATACCCCCAGCCTCTCGGAGAGGTTTAGCCTTTTATGGACGCCTCTTGGAGGGGGAGGTCTGGGGAGACCCGGCTTCTGGAGTGGTTAGGATTCTTCCCTGGCCATGTCTGGAGGTGGTTGTTGGAGGACTGCGGGGAGATGATGGAGGCACCCCGGAGTTGCCCCCTGCAACCAGTCTGTGACTGTGACTATTTTAACATCACCCATGCCCCCCTCGGCCTTTTTGAGACTTCCATGGCCGTTTTTGGTCCTATTAGGACCCCTTGGGGGGGGACAAGGGAGTTATTTGGGGACAGAGGAGGACGGAGGAAGACGTGGCCAGCGCCTGGAATGCCATTTCCCCTCACCCCCGGTTCCAGGATGGTTGGACTATGCACCGGACAGAATACCACCTAGACTGTCATTCGGTGCTAATTGCTGTTCCATTCTTTGTTTGCCTTCATTCTGGACTAGTACCATCTGTCATCATCTTGCCATTCGGAGATGGAGCCTCTACTTTGCCGATTCTTAGTCTCAGCTGCTACGCATTATACTGCTTGTGAACTCTTGCGCCTGCGAGGTGCCCCCGCCTCGCAGGAATGGCCCTCCTCATTATCGAGGGCCGGCCTCCATGACGGGTCTTGGGACCCACAGAGGTGGCATCACGAAAAAAGCTTGTGGGGTTTTTAGAGAGGAATTTTAAGGGGTGGGAGGGTAGGGCGGGTAATGGGGTAACCCGTCGGGTGAGGCCAGTTCCTGCACATGCTCGCGGTTTTTACTATCAGGTTCGGAGGTTATGGGGAGGAGTTTGTTCCTATCTGTGAGGTGGTCCTATCGACACGGTAAGTGGGAGGGGCAGGTATGGCGGGCGAGGTCATATCAAGTTCCGGGAGCGTGCTCGATGTCTCGATGTCTTGAGCGATCGCTCCGACCCCTTGGACTTTTCCCGTTCCCGGATGGTCAGGATCCTCAGAGCCTGGGCCTTGATTGATGTTGTGCAATGCTCGGTCCGTGGTGAACAAAGCCCCCTTGTTTGTGATCTTATACAGGGGTTCGCGGACCTTATGGGCATTACGGAGACCTGGTTGGGCACTGAAGGCGTGCCCCTTGAGATGTGCCCGCGGGTTTCCGTGCATTCCATCAGCCGAGGCCCAGGGTAGGTGGGGGGTGGCGGTTGTGATTAGAGAGAGTCTAGAGCCGAGGAGACCACTGTACCTCAGATTGCGGTGTGAATCCCTCTTTGTGAGATGGGGTCGTGGGTGTCAGATGGGCTTGCTGATCACGTACCTGGCTCCTTGCTGCGTGACAGCTGCCCTGCCCGAGCTCCTGGAGATGCTGGCTGGGGTGGCAGTTGAGACCCCAGACTTTTAGTCATGGGGACTTTAACTTGCCATCTTCCGGCTCATCATCGGCGGCAGCTCGGGAGTTCACGGCTTCCATGACGGCCTTGGATCTGACCCAAGTAGTTGATGGCCCTACTCACATTGGGGTGGCACTCTGGACCTGATTTTCTCTCTGGTCAGTGGTTGAGAGATCTGGACTTAAAGGAAATAGTCATCGAACCTTTGTCATGGTCAGATCACTCTCTTCTTCGCCTAGACTTTCTGACCGCCATTCACCACCGCGGGAGGCGGAGCCGACACGTTGGTTCCGCCCAGGCGCCTGATGGACCCTGATGGGTTCGGACGGAGCTTGGGCCATTTCCTGAGGTCTGGCTCACGGCTCGGCTGAGGAACTTGTGGCGGCCTGGGAGCGGGCGGCGGGGCCTTAGACCGTGTCGTGCCTTTGCGGCCTCTGACCCGGCGCGGGTCCCAACCGGCTCCTTGGTTCTCCGAGGAGCTGAGAGGATGGCGCGGAGAAGACGCCTAGAGAGTTCCTGGAGGTCTAGCCGTTGAGCTGATCGGACACTAGTGAAGTCCTATACTAGGACTTACCTAGTGGCATTGAGGAAGCGAGGCGTAGCTCGCCTCCTCCCTCATTGCATCGGCAGATAACCGCCCAGCCGCCCTGTTTGGTGACTCGCTCCCTCCTACATCAGGGGCGGGATGACCCGTTGCAGGGGCGTGCTGAGGAGTTTAACGGTTATCTATACGATAAAATCGTTCAACCGGGATGGGTTGGACCAAGATTGCGGTGATGCGGGTGAGATGCTCGAGGGTGGTCTTGGCGATATTGTTTGGGATGAGTTTGACCCTGTGGCTCCTGAGGACATGGACAGGTTGCTGGGTAGGCTGAATGCCACCACATGTTTACTGGACCCGTGCCTCCTGGCTGGTGCTGGCCACTCGGGAGGTCACACGAGGCTGGCTCAGGCGATTCGATCGCTTCTTTGGTGGAGGTGTCTTCCGGCCGCCTTGAAAGAGGCGGTGGTGAGGCCCTCCTTAAAGCCTTCCTGGACCCGGCTGTTTTAGGTAACTATCGTCCGGTCTCCAACCTTCGCTGGCGAAGGTTGTAGAAATATGGTGGCATATCAGTTTCCCTTGCACCTGGATGAAACTGTCTATCTAGACCCGTTCAGTCCGGTTTCCGCCCGGTTACAGCACGGAGACGGCTTTGGTCGCGTTGGTGGATGATCTCTGGAGGGCCAGGGATAGGGTTGCTCCTCTGCCCTGGTCCTATTAAACCTCTCAGCGGCTTTCGATACCATCGACCATGGTATCCTGCTGCGCCGGTTGGAGGGATTGGGAGTGGGAGGCACCGTTTATCGGTGGTTCTCCTCCTATCTCTCCGACGTCGATCTGTGTTGACAGGGGGGCAGAGGTCGGCTCCGAGGCGCCTCACTTGTGGGGTGCCGCAGGGGTCGATCCTCTCGCCCCTTCTGTTTAACATCTATATGAAGCCGCTGGGTGAGATCATCAGTGGTTTCGGTGTGAAGTACCAGCTGTATGCGGATGACACCCAGCTGTACTTTTCTGCGGACCACCCCAACGGTTATCAAGTGCTGTCCCGGTGTCTGGAGGCCGTCACGGGTCTGGATGGGGAGAAACAGGCTCAAGCTCAATCCCGCCAAGACAGAGTGGCTGTGGATGCGGCATCCCGGTACAGTCAGCTTAATCGCGGCTGACCATCGGTGGCGAGTCATTGGCCCCGATGGAGAGGGTCCGCAACAGGCGTCCTCCTGGATGAGCGGCTGTCTCTAGAAGACCATTTGTGGCCGTCTCCAGGAGAGCGTTCTACCAGGTTCGCCTGATGCGCCAGTTGCGCCTTTCTGGACCGGGATGCCCTATGCACGGTCACTCACGCACTCGTGACGTCTCGCCTGGATTACTGCAATGCTCTCTACATGGGGCTCCTTGAAGGGCATCCGGAGGCTGCAGTTAGTCAGAATGCGGCTGCGGGTGATAGATGGAGCCCTCGTGGCTCCCATATAACACCATCCTGCGCAGACTGCACTGGCTACCTGTGGCCTTCGGTGCGCTTCAAGGTAGTGACCACCTTTAAAGCGCTCCATGGCATTGGGCGGGTTATTCTGGGACCGCCTACTGCTACCGAATACCTCTCACCGACCCGTGCGCTCTCACAGAGAGGGTCTCCTCAGGGTGCCGTCAGCGAGGCAGTGTCGTCTGGCTGCGCCCAGGGGAAGGGCCTTCTCTGTGGGGGCTCCCACCCTTTGGAACGAACTACCCCCCCGGCTCCGTCAGCTTCCGGACCTTGGACCTTCCGCGGGCTTAAACCATACTTATTTAATTGTGCAGGACTGAGCTAGATTTTAAATTTATGGGTTTTAATTGGGTTTTATTTGTATATTTTAATTAACGGGCTTTAAAATAAGTTTTTTAATTGTTTTTATTCTGTATTTATGTGTTTTTAAGCGCCTGTGAACCGCCCTGAGTCCTTGGGAGATAGGCGGTATATAAATATGCTTAAATAGAAATGGCTTAAGTAGAAAAACAATAAAATTATAACATAAACAATGATATAACAATGATAATAAAGTAATATGAGATTAAAAGATGGGCAGAGAAAGCAGAGAAATGGTTTGGGGGGGAGGTGGGCTTTTCTATTAATCTAATAGCCACTTCCTGTGTGATACTGCCTCATTAGATTTTTCTTGACTTCATATTGGATTGTGGTTCATAGCAACCAGCAGAATTTATGAATTTTGGACTAAAGAACCTGAATATCTGACATTCTTGTTAGGAACCATGGTGGCACAATAGTTAGAATGCTGAATTGCAGCCTAATTCTGCCCACAGCCAGGAGTTCAACCCTGACTGGCTCAAGGCTGATTCAGCCTTCTATCCTTCTGAGGTTGGTAAAATGAGGACAAAAATTGTTGGGGGCAAGTTGCTGACATTTGTAAACCACTCAGAGAGTACTGTAAAGTACTGTATATAAGTTGAAGTGTTATTACTATTGTTCTTTGTTATATATGTCCCAAGATACAACTTAAGAGTAAAAAAAAATTCCAATATTTAAGGTGAACAATTTAAGGAAAGCAGGATGTGTTTATTTATTTATTTATTTATTATTTAAATTATTATTATTATTATTATTATTATTATTATTATTATTATTATTATTATTATTATTATTATTATTATTATTATTATTATTATTATTATTATTATTATTATTATTATTATTATTATTATTATTATTATTATTATTATTATTATTATTATTATTATTATTATTATTATTATTATTATTATTATTATTATTATTATTATTATTATTATTATTATTATTATTATTATTATTATTATTATTATTATTATTATTATTATTATTATTATTATTATTATTATTATTATTATTATTATTATTATTATTATTATTATTATTATTATTATTATTATTATTATTATTATTATTATTATTATTATTATTATTATTATTATTATTATTATTATTATTATTATTATTATTATTATTATTATTATTATTATTATTATTATTATTATTATTATTATTATTATTATTATTATTATTATTATTATTATTATTATTATTATTATTATTATTATTATTATTATTATTATTATTATTATTATTATTATTATTATTATTATTATTATTATTATTATTATTATTATTATTATTATTATTATTATTATTATTATTATTATTATTATTATTATTATTATTATTATTATTATTATTATTATTATTATTATTATTATTATTATTATTATTATTATTATTATTATTATTATTATTATTATTATTATTATTATTATTATTATTATTATTATTATTATTATTATTATTATTATTATTATTATTATTATTATTATTATTATTATTATTATTATTATTATTATTATTATTTTTATTATTATTATTATTATTATTATTATTATTATTATTATTATTATTATTATTATTATTATTATTATTATTATTATTATTATTATTATTATTATTATTATTATTATTATTATTATTATTATTATTATTATTATTATTATTTATTTATTTATTTATTTATTAGTTAAATTTTATACCGCCTTCTCCCGAAGGACTCAGGGCGGTTCACAGCCAGATAAAATAAACAATAATATTACAATATAAATACTATTAAAATACAATTAAAGACTTATTCAATTGGCCTAGATTAAAATTTAGAATAAATGATAAAAACCCATTAAAACCAACAAATTTAAAACTAATCCAGTCCTGCGCAGATGAATAAATGTGTTTTAAGCTCATGACGGAAGGTTCGGAGGTCCGGAAGTTGGCGAAGTCCTGGGGGAGTTCGTTCCAGGGCGGAGCCCCCACAGAGAAGGCCCTTCCCCTGGGTGTCGCCAGACGACACTGTCTCGCTGACGGCACCCTGAGGAGTCCCTCTCTGTGAGAGCGCACGGGTCGGTAAGAGGTATTCGGTAGCAGTAGGCGGTCCCGTAAGTAGCCCGGCCCTATGCCATGGAGCGCTTTGAAGATGGTCACCAAAACCTTGAAGTGCACCCGGAAGGCCACAGGTAGCCAGTGCAGTCTGCGCAGGATAGGTGTCACACGGGAGCCACGAGGGACTCCCTCTATCACCCGCGCAGCCGCATTCTGGACTAACTGAAGCCTCCGGATGCCCCTCAAGGGGAGCCCCATGTATAGAGCATTGCAGTAATACAGACGAGACGTCACGAGGGCGTGAGTGACTGTGCACAAGGCATCCCGGTCTAGAAAGGGGCGCAACTGGCGCACCAGGTGAACCTGGTGGAAAGCTCTCCTGGAGACGGCCGTCAGGTGGTCTTCAAAAGACAGCCGTTCATCCAGGAGAACGCCCAAGTTGCGCACCCTCTCCATCGGGGCCAATGACTCGCTCCCAACAGTCAGCCGTGGACTCAGCTGACTGTACCGGGATGCCGGCATCCACAGCCACTCCGTCTTGGAGGGATTGAGCTTGAGCCTGTTTCTCCCCATCCAGACCCGTACGGCTTCTAAACACCGGGACAGCACTTCAATGGCTTCGTTGGGATGGCCCGGTGTGGAAAAGTACAGCTGGGTGTCATCCGCGTACAGCTGGTACCTCACACCAAAACCACTGATGAACTCACCCAGCGGCTTCATATAGATGTTGAACAGAAGGCGAGAGATCGACCCCGGCACCCCACAAGTGAGGCGCCTCGGGGACCTCTGCCCCCCCGTCAACACCGTCTGCGACCGGTCGGAGAGATAGGAGGAGAACCACCGATAAACGGTGCCTCTCACTCCCAATCCCTCCAACCGGCGCAACAGGATACCATGGTCGATGGTATCAAAAGCCGCTGAGAGGTCTAATAGGACCAGGGCAGAGGAGCAACCCCTATCCTGGCCTCCAGAGATCATCCACCAGCGACCAAAGCCGTCTCAGTGCTGTAACCGGGCGGAAACCGGACTGGAGCAGGTCTAGATAGACAGTTTCATCCAGGTGCAGGGGAAACTGATATGCCACCATACTCTCTACAACCTTCGCAGCGGGTTGGAGACGACGATAATTACCTAAAACAGCGGGTCAGGAAGGCTTCTTGAGGAGGGCCTCACCGCCTCTTTCAAGGCGGCGGAAGACTCCTCCAACAAGGAAGCGCTCGTAATCGCCTGGAGCCAGCCTCGTGTCACCTCCTGAGTGGCCAGCACCAGCCAGGAGGCACGGGTCCAATAAACATGTGGTGGCATTCAATCTACCCAGCAGCCTGTCCATGTCCTCGGGAGCCACAGGGTCAAACTCATCCCAGACAATATCACCAAGACCGCCCTCAGACGCCCCGTCTGAATCGCCGCAATTTTGGTCCAGACCGTCCCGAAGCTGAACGATTTTATCGTATAGATAAAATCGTATGTGTTGCAGTTGTCTGATATTAGAGAAGACAAATTCCTTTTTTTTAATAAATTCTAAATTCAGACTTAGTTTATCTCAGTGAATGTTATCAGATTTTTTTCTTTTAATGAAAGTGAAGGATTGAACTTGATCTGAAAATGCCAAATTAGCATTTAACCTTTTCTTATTTTTATAGCCTTATAAGCAAAACATAGTTGGTAATGTTTTCTAAGATTTTTTTAAAAAAATAGATAATCTTACAGAGGTGAATGATTCAATTAAACTTTTACAGAAATATTCTGGCAAGCTCTAGAGGAACCCAGTACGAGAAATTTAAATTGGATGTAGATAAAAATACCTGTGCATGATTAGTTATTTTCATTCAGATGTCTCACCTACAGTAACATTAATGATAAAAATCAAAATTCAGTTGGAAAAGGAAGATTCTTAAAAAACTGCTATAATTATAAGGCAATTAAAATATTGATTTTTAAATGTTTATTATAATGCAAAATAGTTAGAATTTCTATACAGAAAACATATTAAGGAAGATGTGATAGATATTTATAAAAAAGATGCATGCTGCAGAGAACACCTCTTCTAATTCAGATGTACAAGATTTGTGTAGTTTCTGTAATTTAAGGGACTATGCAAGTTTTCCCATAATCTGACATTGCCAGCTCATGCACTTCAATGGAGAAATGAAATGTCTACCAAAGATATAGATAGAATAATATTAATGAATCTTGTGAATCATTCCCTTGCCTTCCCCATAAATTCTCCTAGCAAAGTATGAAATTATTGTTGTTATGGCTCATTGCACCATGGATGTTTAGACTGGATTTGGCATTTTTGTCCACCTATCAAATCTTTCCCAAGGACCTGGGATTGGCAGATCTTGAGATCTGACATCACAGGACGAACTGAGTAAAGCTGCCTTTTACAATGGATTGATGGTGATTTTGTCAATTCCAATGCTATTCAAGTGGTGCTCCAGTTCTTTTGGGCTTGTACCCAAGGCGCTTATTACTGTTGGTACTATTTTTGCTTCCTTTTACCACAGACATTCTTATGTGGTAGGTGCCTGTCTGTTTGAATTCTAAAATGCCAGACCAATTTAGCTTCTTAATTTTCTTTCACTTTTTCTATTTTGTGATCCCACCAGTTCTTACTTGCAGGCAAATGGTATTTCTTGCTGATATTACAATGCCCCATTGTTGCCACTTGGTCATGTTGTTTGTAGTCAATCTGGGCAGTTCTTTTGTAACAGCTAAGTGTTCAACTATTTCTTTGGCTTCTTTCCACAAGTAGCACTTGCTGTTGCTGTCTTCTCAGTTTGGTTTTGTATGCATTTGCTCTTAAGGTTTGGTCTTGTGCAGCCAGAATTAGTCCCTCTGTTGCTTTCTTAAACTTTCCTGCTCTTCCTGCCATTGACAGGTCTTGTTATCTGCTTTGCCTGCTATATTTTTAATGTACTGACCATGTAATATTTGGTTTTCCTATGTATCTTTTGTGTTCTTCATTGTTCTTTCTCATATGCCAGTTTGGTATCATGGTATACTACCTAAATGATATGATACCTTCAGTGCATCTTCTTCACTATCGTTCAGACTATTCAGATAGTCTTTCAATGCCCTTTTTGTCTGGTGTGCTTGCAACATTCCAGGCCCACCCATGCTCCTTGTAAATAGTCTTTCAACATTGCTGTGTAGATGAAGGGGATGATTCATTTTTATTATTTTCTGGTCTTCCAACCCAGGTCTTCTAGTTCAGGGATCTCCAACCGTGGCAACTTTAAGCCTGGTGGACTTCAACTCCCAGAATTCCTCAGCCAGCTTTGCTTTGCAAAGCCGGCTGGGGAAGTCTGGGAGTTGAAGTCCACCAGGCTTAAAGTTGCCACGGTTGGAGACCCCTGTTCTAGTTCAGCTTGAATCCAGTCCACTATTCCAGATGTGTATCTAATGATTGGAATTGCACAGGTGTTAAATGTCTTGATGGTATTTCCTTCACTGAGTTTGGATTTTAAGATCTTCTTCACTCTTCTAACCATCTTGATTTCATTGTGATTATTGTTTGCCTGAAGGATGCCTAGCAATTTCTAGTGATTGTCTTTATCCAGATTCTCGATGTTATTTCCATAGAGCATTTTGATTCCTTCAATTTTCACTATTTTTCCCTTTTGATGGTAAGTGTGGCACATTTGTCCAATCCAAACTCCATTGCAATATCTTGACTGTTTATGCAGACAATGTTGAGCATTGATTCTATTTCAAATAGTGTTTCTCCACATAGCTTGAGATCATCCATGTAAAGGAGAAGGGATAGCCTGGAAGATGTTTTTTTATGTTTGATAGCCATTACCTAGCTTGTTGAATATTCTTGACAGAGGAATCAATGCAATGACAAACAGTAGTGGTGATAGTGAATGTTCTTGAAAGATTTTCTGTCTTGATATTAAATCCTACTAGTATTCCATTGTGCCATTGATCCTTACACAAAGCTTCTGAGCTTTCTACTGACTCCTGTTATTTGTAGGCACCTAATTATCCAATCATGTGGCAGGGAGTCAAATCTTTTCCTCCTCCTCTTCCTTTTCTTCTTTCTCCTCCTCACTTTGGGTGTCGAGGGAAATTAAAAAAAGCTGGCTCTTGGTCTTCTGATGGCCTTAACCATATTTAATCGATGTTGTTGTGGGGTGTCTTTGATGTCTTTCTATCTTCTTTTGGACCTCGTGTAGGGAATCAAATGCCTTCTTGTAATCAATTCAAGCTACATCCAAGTTGGTTTTCTTTCTCTTGCAGTTTTCCATAGTTGTCAATTAGGAGTTGGTCTTTTGTTCCTCTGCTGTTTGGCAGTTTTCTTTCAGCTCAGATGGAAATAGCTTGTTTTCAGTTAGATGTTGTTGGGCTGCATCAGTTACCATACTAGTTAGCACGTTATGGTAAGCAGGTAATTGGCCTGTAGTCCCCTTGTTCTGCCCTCCCCCCATCTTTTATTATCAGGTAGTTTTGCCAGATGTTAACCAATCTTCAATTTTGCCTCCTTCCAGTATGCTTGGCAATGAGTGGATGCAGACTAATCAGATGTTTCAGCCAAAACCATGCAGTTCATCTTCACCTGGTGCTGACCAATTCTTGAACTTCTTGTCCTTTTTTCCACCATTTCTGCTGTTGTTACTAGTTGCTTAAGCTTCTTTTTTTATTATTATCTACCTCCTTTTAGCCAGGCTGCATTCTTGTTGAATTTCTTTGGATTATCCTACAACTGTTCTCAGAACCAAACTGTTTCTTCTTTGTCAGATGTTGACTCATTTATTGTAATGGCTCCATTGATGGATTGGTAGAAATATTTCTGGTTTGACTGAAAATGGAGATTCTGCCTATAATGTGCAATTCAAGCTTCAAAACTGCTGATCTTTTTCATTGTAATTGTTACTTGCACCTTTATTATTTCCACTGCTTCCTTGATTTTCTCTGTTCAAGTATTCTTTCATCTTGTTTTTTGGCTTCTTTTATGTAATCTGTTCTAGCTTTCTTGCATCTGATCTTAGCTTGCTGATCTTATTTTCCATTTTAGTGGTGTACTGTTTGACTTTTTTCTTGTGTATTGAATTTTGACACTGGCTTCCTCTATTGTTGCCTCCACCTGGTTTGCTCTTCTGTCTGAGCTACTTATAGCAAGGCTTCAATTTCTTTGCCCTTTGCAGTTTTTCCTTTCTACTTCTGTGAATACTTTATTTTGTATTATAAATCAGTGTTGATCTGTTAGCATCTGTTCTGCTAATTCTGATTCTAATGTTGTTTTTTATTTTTATTTTTCCAGAACTGATGCATTCTTTCCTTTAGACTTGGATATATAATAGCAAATCATCATTACTTTGATTTTGGTCTGTGTATATTTGTGACAGGTAAGCAACTTTTCTTCCAGTGGTGTTGCAGATTTTAGCCGTTCAACCAACAATCCCTAGCCTTGTAGCCCATCTCTCCTCAACCTAATTCTTGTCCATCCAGGTGTTATAGGAAGACTCTAAACTTCAAGTAACATCTTGGTTAAGATTCTGCAGATAAACAAAAACATTTTTTTTCTCCTGAAAAATCTCATTGGTAAAGCAATTTGTAGCAGCAAGTACACCATTTGGAAAGGTTATATTAGTAACAGATGTTGAGGGTTCTGTTAAAATGGAAAACTTGCCTGTTTCTTATTCCTCAAATGTCATTTTGAGGTCTTTACAAGCAACCTAATTAGGTGTCTGATTCTTAAGGAGCTTTCTGTTGCTAAGAAGCCCCTCTGAATCAAACTGGAAAAGAGGAACAATGGTAAATAACTCCACTTGCAATACAGATGTTCGGGTTATCTACACAAGCACAATAAGTTATCTCATGGTTAGACAATTTTTTTACTATCAAGTCATCTGTTAAAAATATTTTCCAATGAAGATATAATTGTTTCATTTAAAAATAATTGTGCAAGACATTGAGTCTGAGACCAGCTGTGACACTTAAGTATTTGCTATTCGGATGAACCAGACAATCAGATAATCTAATTAGTCTCCCCATGAGAAGCAGTCAGAAGTCTGATGGCTTTCCTATTTAACAATCAATAAAATGGCAACATGGTAAAATATATCCAGGCAAGACATCTGTACTATAAATGCATTAGTATGAAAAAAAAACCAGAAGTACCATAAAAGCCTGATTACTTAAATCTTAATTTGCAATGGTTAGTAATTAGCAAATTGTGTTTTACATTTTTCATAACATTAATGTCTGAAAAATGAAGGCAAACAGTAGTTGCATTAGCATCTTTGTGGAAAGAATGCATTACTGGATTTATTCCAGTTTTATAATAGTAAAACTATCGGGGGCCTACTGGTACTTGTCAACTAATGTGAAATGTCAAAAGTTATAATGATAGCACTGAAACACTGTCGGTTTATTTGAATTGATTTTGGAGCCAAGAACTGTTAAGTTGTAAGAATTTTCCTCTCCATTAGTTGTTTTATATACAAAAATAATGTCCATCCAGCCCAAATAAGGTATCTGTAGTTGGGAATGAATGCAATAGAACAGGGGTCTCCAACCTTGGTCTTTGCTGGCTGAGGGACTCTGGGAGTTGAAGTCCACAAGTCTTAAAAGGGACCAAGGTTGGAGACCCCTGCAGTAGAAAGCATCTAATATTATTACTTAATATCCAATTGTTATTTTCCCCTCTCCCTTTTTCCATTTTAGTCTCTGATTTCTTCCTAGCAACGTGTGTGTGTATGCGTGTTTGCAGATTCTCATGGGATATGGCAACAGTAGAGCTACAGATTCTCCACAGGAGGTAAAAAGAAAATTTAAACTGGGCAATCCCATTGTTCTTTTTTGACAGGATCCCCCTTAACTCCAAAAGTACAGATGATTCCCATGATAAAAATGTTCTTTCTCTTCTCTTAAAAAAAAGTCTTCTAT
Source organism: Ahaetulla prasina (assembly GCF_028640845.1). Lineage (NCBI taxonomy): Eukaryota > Metazoa > Chordata > Lepidosauria > Squamata > Colubridae > Ahaetulla > Ahaetulla prasina. Next base: position 58,930,438 of record NC_080541.1, on the reverse strand, counting down.
TCCATCCATAACATATTATCACACTGTAGTTCTATTATGCTGGTTTCTATAGTTTAATAATTTACAAGATCATCATTTTTAAAGAAGCCTCATTCAGTCACCGCTCTTCCTCAGAACCAACAGTAGGCCTCAGGTAATCAACTTGTCTAATCTTCCAAGAGTCAATTCACCACCTTAACCTTTTTCTGAGTCAGATCATGTCTATAAAAGAGTTCAGGATCAGTTTGCCTGCAGTCTTACTTCCTCCTCAGTTTTCCCCATGGTTTTATACAGACAGTAAGGTAAGGTCTTTAAGTTCTGCGAGAAAAAGGGAAAATTCTCTAGGGAAGTTTGGTCTGTTAATAAGAAGACAGTATATTTTAAAGGGGAAAATGGCCCATTTGGAAATGTCAGGCAAATGCAATTACCTATGTGAAACCAAAGGGCTTTGAGCTAAGGGAAAACATTTAAGCTGAACAAAATTTCCTTGTACAAAAAATAGAATCAGACACATAATTCATTTAGCATAAAAACAAAGCAGATACTGTATTAGTATGTGTTTGCTAGTAAAGTTATAAAATATTGTGGCCAAAACCTGGCTCACCTAAAGCAACCAATCACCTTGAAGAAACAATATATTTTTATTTGGCATACCAACAATACAGGATTATAGTGGCATTGTAGAAGAGCATTGTATTTCAAGGAGTGTAGATTTTTCCTTTAAATTTAAGAAGACTCAAGTTCTTTCTGTGTCATGATATATAGCTTTTTTCACTCTTGCTTGATAAATAAAGCGGGAAATCTTCATACAGGTGACTATATGGTTTCTGGACTGTCATCCCATCCTAGAGTTTTTGTCAAGCACCAGAGAAATCAGGAGATTCAGGCAGTTCAAATGAGTATAAAGATTTATTGCAAGTTTAAGCTTTCTACAAGAATGTGAGCTACTAGCAGTCAAGAGAAATGAGGAGGAATTAAGAAGGCATTCAAGATGGCTGGACTTAGATCTCTTGTGGGTGTGAATGGACTCATGACTGATGACACATTTGATCCCTCCCTCGAACAAAATTATAATAGAAAAAAAGAAAGCTAAGCAAAAGAAAACATACAAGGCATCTTACAGCGTGGATTAATACAGTAATACAATAAAAAGAATACAATTCTTTTTAATACATTAAAAAGTGGATTAATATAATAATACAATAAAATACAATTCTTTTTTCCCCCAAGTTTTTTATTTTTTATTTTTTATATCAAAATATCAAATTAGTGCGTGAACATTGTGGCACCTGGGTGTCATACATTCTAATACAAATAAAGCTAATCAAGTTAATCATAATCCTTACATTCAATCAGCTTATATATTTCTAATAATAATGCATAATATTAATTTGTAGTCTTGTCATTATTCAATTATTCCACATTTTCTCTTGTTATTACTTTCATTTTGTAATATAAAAAGTCTATACTAATATTCCCCCTCTTTCCCTTTCTTTCTTGTCTAATCTAAGTAATCTTGTCTAATCTAAGTAATCTAATCTAATAAAGGAGAGATGGGTGGAATTATACAAGAGTTGGATTTACTGTTTCAAAATTTAAAAAACATTATGGAGAAAGAATTTAAGGGCAAAATGGAGAATATTATACAAGGGATGATAAGAACAGACCAAGGCGCCCAGGAAAAGGAGGAGTCAACTGAAGGAATGAAGAAGGAAGAAGACAAAGATAAAGAGAAGACAACTGTGGCAATAATAATGGCTAATGAATTAAACCAGGGGAGAATCAGTGGTGGGATTCAGCTAGTTTGCACCACTTTGGGAGAACTGGTTGATAACTTTCTGAGCAGTTTGGCAAACTGGTTGTTGGAAGAAATCATTAGGGCAGAGAACCGGTTGTTAAATTACTTGAATCCTACCACTGGGGAGAATATATCAGAGGGGGAAGAGAGGTCTGAAAGCAAGATACAGGCTTGGCTAGAAAGGTTAGAAACTAGGCAGTGGAAAAGAGTAGAGGTGGAAGGAATACCTAGATCAGTGGTTCCCAACCTTTTCTTGTTTGAGGCACCCTTGGAAAGCCTTTCAAAAGTTCCCGGCACCCTTATAAGGAAATAGGCCACAGGCCCCAGTCAAAGTTACGACGGCATTGAAAAAAAGTGACTCCCAACCATTTTCCACACTTACAACCATTGCAGCATCTCTTTCGGTGACGTGATTTTACATTTGGATGCTTGACAACAACCAGTTTGTATTTATGCCAGCTGCAGTTTTCCTGGAGGTCACATGATCCCCTTTTGTGACCTAGTCAATGGGGAAAGCCAGATCCACTTAACAACCGCAAACTTAACAACCGCAAACTTAACAACCGCAGTGATCCACTTAACAAACAGGACCAGAAAGGTTGCAAAGTGAGGCAAAACTCACTTAATCCATTTTTCCTTAGCAACATCAATTGGGGAGAGGAAGGCTCCTTTGGGGTCGTAAGTCGAGGACTACCTGTACTGTATATACGGGATACGGTACTCAACGCCAACCCCTCGAGGCTGGTAGGGAAAAGAAAATAAATGAAAATAAACTAGAGAATGAAAATCGCCTCCCAGGAGGGCATGCAAACAGCACCCACTCTTTTGACGTTAAGCCTGTGGCTTTTAGCCTGTGGCTTTTATTCCGACTGGAATAAAGAACCCTGCCCAAGCACGCCTTGCAAACGGGCGGTATTCCTTCCGTTAGGGTCCTCGGAGGAATAGCAAAGGAGAGACCCCCTCACCTCCCTTACCTGCTCTGACCTCGCCTCGCTCTCCACAAACCCGCGCTGCTGCCAGGAAACCAAAAGCCGGAGGTGCGCAAAAAAAAAAGAAAAAAGACGTTAAGTGCAGCAACTGCGGCGACGCGTTCTTTTTGGCATGATTCTTATTTCTCCTGCCCACAATTTCTCGGAGCAAAAATTTTCCTGAGGTCAGTGCTTGGCGCATGCGCAGAGAGCGGTGTCTTGCCTCGAGACGCCTTTTGCACATGCGTTGATCGGATAGCGTCACTTCACAGCCCTTGTAACGAGATCCTCTGGTTGTCGAGTCTGAATTGAAGAAGGGGGTTCTTTTTTAAAATAATAATAATAATAAAATAAAATAAAAAGAGCCGGGCGAGTTAGAGCAAACCTTGATCGATGCTTTCTCCGAGTGCATCGGTAGTCCCCTCCCTCCCCCTCTCCCGCCAAGAGAGAATGCAATTTTTTCCCCGAAATTTTGGCGGCACCCTCAAAAGATCTCACGGCACCCCTTAGTGCCGCGGCACACCGGTTGGGAACCACTGACCTAGATTAAATATTCAGGAAGGAGATTTAAGAGAGGAATTTGGGAGGCAAGTCCCCTCCCCAAAAAAAGCATAGCAATTAAAATTTTGAGGCGGGCAAGAGACAATGAATAGGTGCTATTCTTTTTATTATTATATTCTTTTTTTTATTTACTCTCCCTCTTTCCTATTTTTCTTGTAAAGCATAGTAAAGAAAGTATGGAAGAGGTCATGGGATGATAGATAGATGCTCTTTTTCCTCTTTTAAGTAGGTCACATGATTAGAAGAATACAATCCTTGAAGGGACAGGACAAAAGAAGATTGACACCTTTGAACTGGAGAAGATTCCTGAGAATTCTGTGATTAGCCAAGGAAAGAGATACTGCTGGATCATCAAACAATTCAATCCAGAGTTTTAACTTGATGCACAAATGACCAGGCTTAAATTACTCTACTTCAGACATGTTACGTTATATATATCGTTATATATAACTTTCTATGCTATGTGTTAATTCAGTTGAATTCTAAGCTAGTTCAGTTGAAGGTATTTAGAAACCCTCTGCAGAATTTCATTCAAGAAACCACGTTGAAAGCAGAGTATTGTACTTCCATACCTGTAGTTCCAATATATTTACCCTAAAAGCCAAAATATTCTTGGCTGAGTATGCCTATATTTGGAGCCCTAGTTTCTACATCATTTTTGTCTTGGTTAAGCTCAATATATTGAATAACATTTTTAATTAAATATTTGGCTCTAGGATCTTTTTGTGACATAAACACAATGCTGAAGCTATCAGAGGTTGCCATAGAAACCAAATTCTGCAAGGGCAATGTCAAATCTGTAGTAACCTAAATACTCCTTATACAATTTACTGTCCAAAAAAATTGCCTAAATAAGGCAGTATTAACAGAAATAACTGTTTGGCGTGTGGGGGGGGAATAGAGGTTGGAAGATTTCTTTCAAAAGGCACTGAGGGGTGCTTATATTCCACAAGTTATTTTCTCTTCATTTATTCCATAGTCTTTTCCTCAGTGACTTTACATTTTATTTTTAAATTTGTATTTAATGAAGGTAGTACTAAGTCTATGAGTTATACTTGTTAAAGTCACTTTCCTAATGACTAGTCCCTTGTGTCTCAAAGGAAAATTTATCAATATGAGTTTTATTATTATCGTAATATTTTGCTGCAGCAATACTTTTACATCCGTACAACAAAACACATCAATCATTTACAATTCCACTCTTCTTATGGCTCTCCATGTTAAGTTTTATCACCTTAACCTCTCCTTGTAGATTTTCAGTGCATTTCAATGGGGACAATTTATCAATCACTTTTATTTGTGCTATTATAAATGTTTGTGAAGTCCTTAATGTTTTTTTTTATTCAAAAAGTTTTACAAAAAAAAATAAATCCCCCCCTTTCCCCCCAAACCCCCCTCCCTTCACTTATCCCCTTCCCCCTCCCCCCTGACTTCCCGGAAGAAGCACAAGGTATAGTTAAAAATAAAACAAACATATGCTAAGAAAATTTTTCCCCAAAACTATTATACCAATTTTCCCTCTCTAGCTCTGACTTCCTCCTAACATAATCAAAATCCTTCCAAAAAAAATTAACAATTAACAGTAATAAAATATATAAATCAATAGAACAAATTAATCCTAAAATATTTAAAACCAGCTAAAGCATAAAAATCCAATCCAATTCAGAGAATATCTCCCTTATAGCTTCTATAGCCATATAATTTTTCCCCCAGGTCTTTCTTACATAAGATCTTTCAAGAATATTCTATTTAAAATTCAGTACAACACATTATAAAATTTCAATACAGAAAATTACAATATCTATTCAACTTTAGTCCTTCCTCGTCAAAATCCAGTATAAATCCAAATACCTAGTCTTTTATGATAGATATAAAACATATAATCAACCCATTTCTTCCAGATCTTGCTCACATATTTTCTTTCAGGGACACTAATATTTTTGTCTGTTAATATTTCAAAACAACCTTGTTTCAAGGATAATACTTTTGTCTCTTGCCATTTTTTTTGATACATTAATCTCTGTCTTTCCTTCATTACTCCTTTTGAAAAGTCAGTCACAATATTTCCTAGTAGTTCCTTATGTCCAAGAATCCACAAATTACTGCCATATATTCCATCAGTCCAAAAAGAGAACTCTTGGAAAGCATTAACCCTGTGAGTTTTTTCGGTTCGGGAGACAGCCTCCTGTAACACAAATTCAGGCATTTCATCCAAACTATTTAAAGGAAACTTCTTTACATCAACTTGTTTATTCACGATCATATCTTCATATTTATCCACTTTTGTTTGTATCTCCTCCATTCCATTTTCCAAGTCCTGATTATACTGGTTATTTTCCTCCAAGCTCTCATCCAAAATGTCCCCATTTTTTATCAATTCGTATTTTTGAATAATTAAATACATTCTTTCTGTGTAATCCTGTATAAAGTCACGAATCCATTCTTCTGAAAGAACCTTCATGGCAAAGTTCTTGCTGAAAATCCCCTTATGAAATACTTAAACAACGTAATATAATCCAACAATCCACAGTCCAACACAATAAGATAAAATCTCCATTCAGTTTCGATTTCACAGCAAGGCTCCTTTCCTTTCCCTTTCCTTTATCGCTCTACTTTCAGTTGGTCTCAAACGTCATTTTAAACAGTTAAAGGAAGGGGGGGGGAAATTTCTCTTTTTAAAGAAGGTGGAAGTCAGGAAATCAAAAATACTTGCAAACCAATAAATGTTCACTCATGCTTCTTCCGTCTGCTTATAGAAATCCACAAAAAGAAATAAATTGTTAGCAGAAGTGGACACCTTCTTCTTTTCCTGCTTTTGCAGGAGCGCGCTGAATACTGGAGATTAAAGGAGGATTCAATGGGATTCGACCTTTCGGGACTTTGCATAACAAAAACAAAGCCCCTAAGGGAATCTACCACTCTCCCCCCTGCTCTTTCTCTCTCTTTCAACCAGAGAGGGAAATTGAAGCCTGGAACAGCTGTTCGTTGCTGTTTTCACCGGCTTTTACCATATCCAGTGCGGAGTGCCATAAATTAGCACCCAGCAAGAAAGGTGGTGCCAAACGGAAGTGGTGAAGTCCTTAATGTTATATCACTTGAATTTTACGGTGATGAAAGAGCTATGGAGTAATACAAATACTCCCTATTTTAATACCTAATTTCAAATTAGTTTATTTCTTTAGCAAATTTATTTTGTGCTTCCAAGGCAAAGGTAATATTCTGTTCATATTGGAGAAATGCATCTGTTTTGATGGACGTTCTTTTCTATCCCCTCTTAAATTTTGCTTCTAAACTTTAACGATCACAGATTATCTATTAGCAGAGAAAAACTCAGCAATGTGTCACTATTAAAGGTAATATTGTATAAACAACAGAAATAAATCAAGAATTAAACCTGCATATATAACAGCATAATCGTTTATTGTGTTGTTTTCCTGGATATGGTTTCTATTTATCTACATTTACTGCCATCTGAAATATTTGCTGATTGCAGGCAGTTAGGAAAGAGATCCCTGTTGATAGAAAACTTGCTTTCCTCAATAGATCTTCTGTCTCTAATTCTGAACTTTTTGCTGGGTGATCAGCTTGCCTATGTACCAGGATAAGAGACTGAAATCTAGGCAAAAGAGAACAGCGTGGACAAAAGTTGTGAGAAAAAATTAAAATTATTTTTAAAATGTAACAAGGATACATTGCTGGGTTTCTCTTCTCCTAGAAAATCTGTGATAATTACAGTTTAGAAATGAAATCTGAGGGGCTAAAACATTAATTCAGTTCTCTATTTCTATATTTTGAGTTGCATACTTACAAACTAAACATGAATAGATAACATAAATCAAAGACTTTGTGAATAATTTTTTTTTCTCTGCCTTCCAATAGACTTGAGCGAGTTGTAAAGTTTGCAGCATAACAAGGTGACCTTGGATAAGACACAAACTTCTCTCCTTTTACAATGTGACAAGAATACACCAATTTCAATGAGCATGAGGTGATATGTCAGTGTCATTTTTTTACTTTCCATATTATGGGAGAAAGTCTGACACACTCTTACTATTATGCTGCAATTTTGCATAACTGTGTAATAATAAATGTACAGCTTTTACTTAAACATAATAGAATAGCCTTGAATGTGTCAGCACAGTCATTTATCTATACATGTAAAAAATACTGCCTTGCCAATACTCTTTTGTATTTTAATTGTGTTTTTCACTTCCTTTGCACTTTACATTCAGTTAATTTGAGCTTGTAGGTTTATGCTGTTGCTTAGAATTAGGATCCTTTAATAGAAGGACATTCATTTCCTGTGCCTCAGTATTAGCAACTGTGCCCATAAATACCTAAAATCCCATTGTTTAAAGGTAACACTGAAAGACCTTTGTACATATCTGAATAATGAAAATAAGGAGAAAGTTTATCAACCAAGTATTTTATTCCATTGAACCAAGACAGTTATATATGGCTAGCAAAATGTCAAAACACATTCATTGTCTCAATGCAGCATTAACTCAAAGTCACTGAAAAAAAGTTTTTTTTTTAAAAAAATGCACATTATATCTGTTTTAATTATGATGCTCACTGAGGATTCCACAAATTGAGGATTGAATCTGCTTCTCATCCCAAATTATTTCTCTTATTCAGGCTATTTTAGGTTTAAAAAATGGATGATGGGGCAAAGAGAAATTTAGTGTTTACATCCTGGTCATTTTTCAGTATCTCTGCAAAAGATTTTCTTACATATAACATTAGTCATAAGGAAACTCTAAACCACATTCTACTTAAAAAGATCAAGTGGCATATTATTGAATCATCCCTTGAATAAATGTAGTTGAAAAACAGGAGAAGCTATCCTCTTCTTTAATCTAAAAGTGATTATACCCCAATTTTGAGTCTGTTTGTCCATATGGAAAGATGACATTGTATTGTTTGAAAGAGATAAACACACAACAGTGCTAAAGCTCCTTTTCTGAGGTTTACTTGAAAGAAGGTATGATAGTGTAATCTAATGAATGCAGGAAGGCTGAATTTTACTTCTTGGTCTTCTTTGATAGGACAAATGGTTTTTGCCTATGGATGACACAGTGATTTTGCTTTTTCTTGGATATGAGAGTCACGGCAAGAATTCTCCCGCCATACTTCTGCTGCCGAATTATTGTTACCTGCAGTGCATGTTAAGCCTAAAATGCAAAGGCAGTAACTTATGCCTTGCCAACAGTAAGGCCTCATTAAGTTTGCACTTGGCGGGTACATTGAGGCAACCAGTCCAGCACTCTGTTCTTTGAGTTGCAGTCATAACACTGGTAGAAAGCAAGGAACATCCCAGGGACAAATACAAGAAATACTTTGCAGTTATCTAATATGTGTGCAATTGATGGAAACCTGGCATAGCTTTTAGCAATATATGGCAGGAATTAAGGAGAAACTACTGGTATTGATGTATTTGGTTGTTTGTAGCTAAGAGTATGAAGAATAAGAGATTCTGCTGATAGTATTATCCTGGATGGATGGATGGATTGTTATTAAGTTGAGTGTAAATAATACAAAATAGTTCATTCCTGACAGTGTAATTCATGTGAAAGCATAGCATTAACTTTGCATCATAGATTTATATTTCTCCCCCTCCCCCAATTAGAGTTCATATTAACAGGATGTTAGTTTAACAGCTGATGATGTGTCACAACATCCTAAATGTTTCTTGAATGAATTTAAATCATGAGAGGCAGTGGTGGGATTCAAATAATTTAGCAACCGGTTCTCTGCCCTAATAATTTCTTCCAACAACCAGTTCACCAAACTGCTCAGAAAGTTAACAACCGGTTCTCCCGAAGTGGTGCGAACTGGCTGAATCCCACCACTGATGAGACGTGAGGAAAAGTAATTTACCTTCCAAGATTTAAACTATGAGGTTGAACATATAAAAGGCCGCAGAGAAATCTCAGAATCACCCTTAGTCCATTTTACTTTCTGTTGATCAGTCAGCTGGGCTTGTCAACGGCAGTAAGATTTTATTTCATATACATAAGCTACATTTATCTAGTGGTCGTAAATGAAGGCGCTTCCCTTTTTTATTATGGTGGATTTATTGGGGAATGTGCATTTTTTGTTTCAAAGGCTTTGGGTCAGATGACTTAAGCTCAGTAAAGAATTTTATGTCTGGATGTAAGGCCCTTTAGATAAATACTGATCAAGTTGGTTGCAAACATCTCAAGGAGTAACTATAATGAGAACCCGGAAGGATTCCTGCCAAAATAACCTGAAGAAAAAAAACCCGCAGAAAGAAACAACACAAAAATGGAAAAGTGAGGGACTTCCGGTTTGGCACCGTAGGTGATGGCGGTGATCTTTATGATCACCAACCTCTGGATTATGTGGAATCGCTAGGACAGCTTAAATCTGCTGTCCAGCGGTTCGGAAAACCCCCTCTTCGGGAGAAGGAGAAGGGGTGAGCTGAGGGCAGAGGTTGAATTTCCCTAAAGCCCCTGAGAAAAAAGGGGTTTGAAGGGTTAAGTTCCCTCCAGTAACCCGAAGTGCTCCAGATCCGAGGATTCTTCTGCTTTGGCGGAACCAATCACCACGACCAAACGCCGAGACTTATTTTGGACAATAAAGGATTATACCGGACAGAACGAAAGTGGGAGAACTTTATGCAAGTAGCTAAGCCGATTCCCCGATACTTTGTAACAAGCTTGAAAACAGCAAGAAAATGGAGGCGAATTGTTAACAAGTTAACGAGTGGAAAGCGAAAGTGATACTTTCAGCGTTTGTCTGCAGTTGGTAATTTGCATGTTACTTGCTGCTTTAACTCTTTAACTCTTTGCTGCCTGCTGATAGAATCTAGGGAGATTTTTAAATATTGCTTTAAAAGACTGTGTTTTTTAGAAGTTAAGAAGATTTAAAGTGAATATTAAGTTGGAAATAAATAAATAAATAATTTTATAGAAGATGGCAGCCAAACAATTAAAGTCTACTGTAACAAAGAGCTCTGGAACTTTATCAGCTGGTGCCCCTCCAGCTCATACAGCAGAGACTAGAACATTGAATTTAGAGGCGTTACAAGAGAACTTAAAAGGCTTTATAGAAGAAAAATTTAAAGTAATAACTGATGAGATGTCTGAAATGAAAGAGCAGATATCAGAAATTCAAGTGGGAAATAAAGAAGTTAAAGAAGGATTTGTAATGGCAGTACAAAGTTTGGCAACGAATGTGATTTTATTAGAAGAGGAGGTTGCAGAAATTAAGCAACATAATTCAAAATTAGAAAATAAAATGGATGAATTTCAAAGTAAAATGGAAAAACAGATGATGAAATAGTTTTGATACAATATAGAAATATGGAATTTGCTCTTAGAATCCGAGGTTTGAAAGAAAATAAAGAAGAGAATTTAAGGAAATTTTTCTGAAGTATTTGCTGAGATATTAGCAGCTCGTCCAGCAGATGTGGCTTATCAAATTGATAAAATATATCGTGAATTCTTGGATAGCAAGGCAAAAAGTTGCCAAGGGATGTTGTTATTTATTTTACAAACAGAACAGTGAGAAATCAGATTTTGCAAGCCTCATATAAGGGGAGAAGATTCAGATTGCTGGTCAAGATATTTTGATATTAAAGGAAATTCCACCAAAATGTTGAGGGCTAGGAAGGAATTTGCCTTCCTGGTGAATGAACTTAAAAACGTCAGATTGAATATAGATGGGATATTCCAACTGGTATAATAGTATATTATGCAGGAAAGTATATCGTCTCAATACAGTTGGAAAAGCAAGAGAATTTTATGTTGAGGTATTAAAAGTTGGAAGTCTTCCCCCATTGGAAGCTAGAAGAAGGGAGGCTGAAGTGAAGGAAAGAGAAGTGAAGCAGGTACAAGAACAGATTGTGATGGAAGAAGATTTATTACAAGTGTTGGAAATACCTACGATGGGTTTAGATTCAAAAGAACAAAGGCTGACAAGAGCTGCTGCTAAACGCAAGGAAAAAGAGATGAAGGCACAACAACAACTGGCAACTACTACAACGGAAACAGTGGGAGTAGCAAGGCCTAAAGTAAAATGTGATCTGCGGCTGGTGTTCCAAAAGTTTCTTTCGGCCGATAATGCCAATTAAACTATTATCTTGGAATGTTAACAGTCTGAATTCACCACAGAAGAGAAGGAAAGTATTTCATTATTTGAAACAATTTAAAATGACATTACCTGTTTACAAGAAACACATATTAGATCTTTAGACCAGAAATATTTGATAAACTCAAAACTGGGGTACATTTTGTTGCCTCCTCTTTGGAAAAAAATGGTTTAGTTATATATATAAAAAGGATATATCAGCAAAATTAATTGAGGTGGATAAGCAAGGAAGATACATTGCTATTGAACTTTTGTTGGAGGAAAGAAGGTATTATTAATAGGAGTTTATGCTCCGAATCAACAACAAGAAAATTTTTCAAGTTTTACATAAAAGAATAGTATTTTGGGATTATAAATCATATATATTAATGGGTGATTGGAATGGTGTGTTGGATACTCAAAAGATAAAAAAGTTTAAGGAAGATGTCAAGTAGGGCTAAATTACCAAAGGTTTTTTGAAATAATGGAGGACTTGGAATTAAGAGATATTTGGAGAGAACATAATACAGAAGAGAGGGATTTTACCTTATTTTCTGACAGGCATCAATCATTTTCGAGGATTGATTTTATTTTGATTTCTAATGATTTGTATTCTAGAGTGAAGAAGACTAAGATTTGTTCAAGAACTCTATCTGATCATAGTCCGGTTTGGATTGCAATTGATCGGGAAAAGGAGGCTAGGAGATCATGGAGGTTGAATGAGAATTTGTTTAAATATGAACAAAATGTAAATGAATGTAAAAAGAAAATGAAGGAATTTTTTATTATGAATATGAAAAAAGAAACATCTATAGAGATGATTTGGGACGCTAGCAAGGCCTATATGAGAGGAAATCTTATACAAATGAATATTAAATACAAAAATAAATTGCAGAAAAAGAAAAAGGAATTGGAAGAGGAAATTAAAAAGAAAGAACAGTTATTGATAAATAGCCCAGGAAATAGTAAAATAAAAGAATCAATAAATATATTAAGAGGTCAGTTTAACATGTTGATGGCAGATCAAGTAGCAATTAATTTACAATATGTAAAACATGATACGTTTAATAATGCCAATAAGCCAGGAAGATGGCTTGCCTATTTAATAAGGAAAAAACAGAAATCACGAATGATTGATAAAATAGAATATAGAACAGCATATTAAGAGGTTGTATAATGTATTAGTAGAAATAGACTCAGAGTCCGAACTAGTTAAGGATTGTATGATTAAGTGGGCACAAAATTTTCAGCAACCAATAATGTTGGAAACTTGGGAAAGAATTTGGGTGAGGAATGTTAAATTTACACAAGCGCAAAATATGAGAGAAAATTTTTATAAGATGTTTTATAGATGGCATTTAGACCCCAAAAAGTTGTCATGTATGTATCCTAATGTACAGGCTAAATGTTGGAGATGCGATTGTGAAGATGCCACTTATTACCATATATGGTGGACTTGTAAAAAAGTTAAAGCATTTTGGATTAAAGTATGGTGGATCATGCAGAATATTTTGAAAAAGAAGATTAAGTTTACTCCGCAGTTCTTTCTTCTAGGAATTATTATGGACTGTACAGCTATAGAGACTAAATTGATTTTGAACTTAATAACAGCCGCAAGACTTTTGATTGCTCAGTATTGGAAGAAAGAAGAATTACCTACAATTGAAGAATGGACACTCAAAGTATCAAATTTGGCAGAGATGGCAAAAATCTCCGCTTACTTGAAAGACTATACACTAGAAAAATATATTTTAGAATGGAAAATGTGGATTGATTATATTCAAAATAAGTATCAGATAAAAAAATATCGAATAGCATATGAGTAAATTTAGGAAATATTTTGTACTAGATATATTTTTGAAGGAGAGGGGAATTGAGAGTGTGACTAAGTGTGGTGTGACTAGAGATTATAATTTAGGAATTATTTTAGATTATGATTGTTAGTTTTGATACCCTGCATTTTGTTCTGGGAAGTCGGGTGGGGGTGGGGGTAAGGGGAGGGAATTGGGGGGTTTGGCAGAGATGGAGTGATGGTTAATGTACAGGGTTATTGAAGATGTATAAATATAATTAATGCAGGGTTGGGTCTGCCCAGTTACCATTTTAGAACGGTGGGGAGGGAGAAAAGAGAGAGTAGGAGGTAGGAAAGAGGAGAAGAGGGGTAGAAGAGGGAGAAGGAAGGTGTAGGGTGGAGGGAGGAGAGGATGTAGATAAGAGAAGGAGAGGAAGGTTGGAAAGTAGAAGAAGGTAGAAGAGGGAAGAGTGTTAAAAAGGGGGGTGGTGACTGGGCAAGCCCGACTAATTGTATATAACTGTACATTGGATGAACTATTTGATATGATTGTAAAAATAAAACTTTTAGGAAAAAAAAAAATGGAAAAGTGAGTATAGATGATCAAAATGTAGGTTCTTGTAAAAATTTAATAAAGATAAGTTTTAATACATTATTTATATGTTAAATAATGTATTAGATTATTAGAAGAAAGTGAGAAAGGAAGAAAAGGTGGTTAGAAAAGAAACCTTTCTTGAGCATGCAACTTCCTCTAGGTTACCATAAAAAAAAAGAGAAAAGAAATCAAAGTAGTTAGAAGGACGTAAGATCCATAATCAGTTGGAGACAAGTAGGATATTGCTATCTAATTTCTTAAATGGTCACATTTAATTCAGACAAAATTTAATATAAGATTATCAGATGTGGCTTGTAAAACTCTGGGAGACAACTAGATAGCAGCAAAGACTATGAATTTTTTGTATCCCATTTAGTAAACATTTGGATTTAATTTGCAGATATAGTCCTATCTTGGAATGTACAATTAATTCAACAAAAGTTAGAAACATTCCTAAACTAAGGGAAATAATTGAATGCAAACGACATTCCTTGCAACTATTTATAACTCTTAATAGTCTAAATGACCTTATCAAAGTAGAATATCACTTCTATCATTTTGCTTCTGCAAATGTTGCAACCAAAGTTTATTGTGTTATAGAAATTTTACAAAAATAATCAGACCCTATCTCTAGCTGCCTTTGGCATCCTGCATAGTTTATATAATAGCAGTAAAATTGGGCACAAAATTAACAAGGTGAACACCTAGAATTTAATGAGAAAAGGAATGATTCTGCTTCTTCGTTTGGAACATTATAGCATGTTTTGAACTTTCTCAGAATACTTTATTTTAAAAAAATTATTAATTAAATTTTAAAATAAATGGTTACAACTGTTGATGTGATATGTTTCTATGAAACATGGATACAGAAATTAAAAAAAATATTAACATCTTTTTGGGGTAAACATAAATGGAAAACTTGTATCATCATAGACTTTGATGGACATGAAGCATATGAAATTTCTTTATAATAGGAATGATACAATTTTAGAAGACATTAAATTTACTTGCCATTAGAATGCAACATGTTATTGACTTTATTTACATTATATATATATTCCCTTTATTGAGGTTTTAATTTTTAAAATGTTGAGTTCAACCCTATATATTATACTATCAGCCCATGAATTTCCAGTTGGAACGTGGCAAATGCATTGAAGATTATACTTTTCTAAGAAAATGATGACACACATGAGGTTCTTCATTACAAAAAGACAAACATGCCAGATGCTTTGAAGCTATATCAAAGTATTATTGAATGCCCAAAGTCCTTAATGATTGAAAATAATTGTAGCACCTCATAATTTCAGTATTTCTTCTTGGTTTAATTGGAGTACAGGAAGGCCTGTTTAGGGTTAGAAAATGAGCCACAAGGGTTAAAGTAGATCATTTCCCAGAGATAAGTTCTTAAATTTTAAGAATTTTTGGAAAATAGTGAATAATGGTTTATGCTTGGAAGAGAACATGGCAGTATTGTGAATATCAGAACCCAAGTAGGTGAGGCACTTTAAATATTAGTGCCTCTATATCGTTGATTAATATAAATAGTGTAATATGAATTGGGGAGTATTCATATCTATTTTATAGAAAATCTAACTCATTGATGGAATACTAGTAATGGGGTTTCAGTTTGTAAGAGAGAAAACCAGAATCTTCCAACGAATTATACAGGCAGTTCATGTTTAGCAACTACAATTGGGACTGACAATTTGGTTATAAAGCAAAGCAGCTATAAGTGAAGCCATACTGTGGTTATGATCTTACTCCAGATTTTCTTTGCTTTACAGATGTGCAAAGATTATAAATACAAAAATTGGTTGTAATGTTACTTTTTCAACCATCGTAACTGAACTGGTTGCTAAACAAGGTGGCTGAGAAATGAGGATTAATGTAAACTAATCAGTTTATTAAATATTGTGGCTATGTTGCATGCTAAATATATATTAGACAAATTAAAGGATTGAATTATGGTAAATAACTTTCTGAAGAACCATCTAGTCTTCGTAAAGATTATTCAACCTTGCATCAAATGTGTTGGCACTCTTAGTTAAAATGTGAATCAACAGGAGATAATCTTATTCAGATTGTATGATTGATCGGGTTGCATTCAATTCAATAGATAGATAGAGTGTAACACAAATTAGCAAATGCAAAACAAATCCAAATATATTGTTTCTGATACAAAATTGCTTTTATCCTCTATCATAGGACTGCTATCAGATAACAGTCCTGCGTCGTATGGAATGAGGCAAGGATGGGTTTTCACTCTGCTGCTTTCCAATTTATTTCTTAATGATGAGCAGAGTACTAAGAGACATCTAGTTTTTCCCCATTCAAGATTGCTGAGAGAGGAATTAATCTCTTTTAATGTAGGAAGATGATAATTAGATTCTCATATCACAAAGATTGGGATTCACAGATTGATAATAGCACTAAGCAAATCATTAGTACTGTCATCAATTGTGTTAAAATCCTCTTTGAAATTAATTTTAAAAAAGCTAAAAATTTTCACATCTGGCCAAAACTCCAAAGTGTAAGTGGCAAAGAGGCCAATCTTAAACTGAACTACGTTCTGCTTACTGTTTTTTGAGGTAACGTTTTCTTCTACTGGTAGCTGGACTCTACTTTACTGAAAAGCATAATACTAAACAAATGCTTTTCTGACATTCTGTGTTCCACAATTAAAGGGTATGTCAGTTCTGCATGTAATAAGAACAGTGTCTTTTTTCTCTTTTAAGGAACTGAGATCTGTTAAATTAGTATGAACATTTTTATGTTAGTATGAACACTTTTAGACTTTTAGAGTTTTGATATTATATTAGCTCCCCCTAATTAGCACTATATTATGAAATATAGTGAAAAGTGACTAATTCATTAACTAATTATTATTAAAACATTTAATTATTGGTTACAAATTCTTTTCTTTTCAAAAGTTGGATACTCTAAACTATGCTAGAACAAATAAAAGAAAAATTTTCTACTTGATAAACAACTGATTCTAAAGATTGATATTCCATATCCAGCAATATGGATTCTCTCTGGAATATTTTTCTTCTTTGTAGCTTATAATTTTTTTCTACTGATAAACAAATGTTTAAGTTCAGAATTCTTTGAACTTAATTTCAGTGTTATTGATTGGACAATAACATTGAATGTGATTGTTATCTCAAATTTATTTTATATTTCTCTCTTTGAACATTGACAAAGCTAAGAATGCAGCAGAGGCAAACCATACTTTTTCAGAGATGTTTTAAGAAAACAACTTATAATTTTAGATATTGCCCATGTATCAATAAGGTGGGTCTTCTGCAGTGTATTTTGCTGTCCTATGTTAAGCTTAGATTTGTGCAAATTCTTTATATTTATCTAATGTCAGGAGAAGGAAGGTTATTTTTTATTCAGAAAAAATAATGACCATGAGACTAGAACAACACTGGACACTGTAGTGAGGTACATTGTTTTTCTCTTTTGTATTGTTAGGACCTATTGTTAAAAGATCTTCCTTCCTTCCTCCCTTCCTTCATCTAAACATTGCTGTTACTAGTATCTTTTGTAAAAAAAAAAGTCAATATAAACAACTCAGTCCTATATATAAGCTTACAATTTATCTAAGCAACAGAAAGACAAAGGATGGAAAGATGAGGGAAGGAAACCATAGGAAAATTTAAAAAAGAAGAGATTTGGGTGGAAATGATATTTCAAAGGAATATCCTCCATAGTCTTTACATGTCAAAACAATCTTATGTACTTTGATGAGTTAAAATTAAAACAGCACAGATTTTTAAAGGGTTATAATGGGGGGAAAAGATAAGCAAAATCAAACAATATTGGCCTTGGAGAAACTGGAGATAAAATAATGCAACCCTTGACATAGCACAGATGAGTGCTGTGCTGTTTTAATGGATACATTCTTTATTGCCAAGTAAATCACCAAATGTGGTCATTAAGGGCAGCAACAATGACAGCAGATGCTGAGACATGAGGACTCTTAAATGTTGGCTGGCAGGAAATTACACTAACCCCTACCAGGCATTAGAACGGAAACAATCTATTATTGCTTCTATGACTCAGTACTCTTCTACTGTAGTTCTCCAAAGCCAATCACCAAACTTGCCAAGAAGTCAAAAGTAAAGTTAGTTTCACCTTACTTGGATGCAATGTGTATTGTGCATGAGATTTATTAATCCGACAGAATTCTGGTGATATCAGATCCAAACCCAAGGACAACAAAATCAAACCCAGTTGATTCTAATCTTTTGCTTGCTTACACCTATTGGACAGACTCTTGCCAAACAAAAGTTATAACCTTCTACCTTATCAGATATACCCTCAGAGATTCTAGAGTGGCTACCCAAAACCTCTTCTTTCCTCCCCCATCCAACTTGGCACTGTGCAGTCTCTTAATATGGGCCTCTCTCTGATGAAACTTATTGCCTTCTCCCTGGGAAAGACCTGTGCTTCCAAAATTCCTCTCCAGTGCTTCTCCAGGTGCACATTCCATCACAGGTGTTAGTAGCAGGGCTAGATGGAGGTGTCAGGAGCCTTCCAGCATATTATCTCCCCACAATAGTCACTCAATTTTGGCCTCTTTTCCACACCTATTTTTTTTCCTGCTGGTAGAGAACAAGAAAAAGAGGAGGGTCTCAGAAAGGGTTTTCCAAAGGATCATTGCTTTGAAATATCATTTCCACCCAAATCTCTTCTTTTTGAAGTTTCCTATTCTTATTTGCTTCTCTCATCTTTCTGTCCTTTATCCATCCATCTGTTGCTTAGATAAATTATAAGCTTGTATATAAGAGTTATTTATATTGAGGTTTTTTTAAAAAAAGATGCTAGTAACATCAATATTTAGATTAAGTAAGTAAGTAACAATCCTCTGTCTACAATGCTTCAGGATTCTGTTGTTATCTCATTTTTAAAAATACAGTTGTCATGAATTTTCATTTTGTTAAAAATCCACAGTTGTACACCATGTGTAACTAAAGGAAGCATTGCCTATGTTCCTTTGAATGCTGGAAACAGAGATGTTTGGCAACAGCATGTATCTGGCAACTGTTCGACGCCACTACTTCAGACAAGGCCATGCTCATTTTTTCTGATATTGTGGTAAAGATGCTAATGATAAAAACAATTTATTTGCATAGTACATGGCTTAATTGATTACAGCAGTGTGTCTCCTTGAGTTTTTGAGTTGAATCCAAACTTTGGTAGTCAAGCTTCAATCATATAAATATCAATGGAAATTGAGTTATCCATGACTAGCTTCCAACAATGATTGTTGGATAGACCCTTCTCTCAATCACCTTTGTATAAATCTCTTAACCACAATTGTTTAAATTGTGTATATTTAAGTTATTGGGTATTCTTATTTTTTTTAAGAAGTAAAAGTCTTCTCCCAATTCGCAAATGTATTTAGTAACATTTTGTACATGTATTACATTGCCCATTAAACAAAATGCACATTAATTACATTTGTAATGGATTTCTTAAGTTGTTGTTCAAGGTTTTCTTGCTTTGTGTTCTCTGGTGTCCTTGATGCATAATAAAATATTCATGAAACACTTCTATTTTATAGCAGAAGCTAGCCTTTGAAAATGCTGGTTTTCTTTTTCTTACAAATACCAGAAAATAAATGCATACACATAAACATACATACCTGGATTCAAATCTCAGCAGATGTGTGGGGTAAAAAAGTAATTGTCTTTGTTTTTGCTCTGTAAAACATGAATAATAACTCTGCACCCAACAAGATTTCAGATGACCTTTGGCGACTTAATCTACAAGGAGATTTTCTAGAAAATCTTGTTGTCTCACAGTAAACTCTACCACAAGTATCAGTTGCACTGTGTTTAAAGAGGCTAAATAAGTTAGCTAGGATAAGTTCCCTATCAACAAAATCCAGAGTAGGATTGAGCCCATCAACTGGCTCGTTTGATTGTTTGTTGTCACCAGGAGGGGTATTGTTTTTATTTTTATTTTATATTGGATTTCTTATTGTTGGTAAGCCACCTAGAGTCACTGAGTGGATATAATATAAATCTTCTAAATAAGTAAATAACTTTGTTTCTCAACTGACTGAAGAATTCTGGAAACTGATATCCACACATTTTAAAATGGCCAAGATTGAGGAAAAACTGCTCTACACAAAATGGCAACCACTATTCTGTTTCCCCCAAAATAATGAGATCTCCCTGAAAATAAAGCCAAGCGCTTATTTTGGGGTTCAAAAAAATATAAGACAGAGGAAAAAATGGTAGTAATTTGAGTTGTTGCCTTTACCTTGGTTTTTTTTTTTATGTGTATGACTATGATATTTGAATTTATCACTGTTCTTTTAATCACATGAAGAACTTTCATGTTTGTTGCCCAAAGCATGTTTGGCAAACAAAATAAAATTTATTTGGTTCTCTGAAATTTAGATTTGCAAATACTACTGGTTTTAGGGGATGACTATAATTACAACTCTACCTGAATTGGACCCAAGGGATGGTCTTGCCAAACTGTTGTAAGTTCAGGCAACAGGATAGACAATTGCTTTCTGTTTATATGGAGAACTTCCCAGTACAATATGATCTAATGCTTTCATTTGTGCATCTGTATACAGTATATACAGTTCTCACAGAACCATCTGCACTGGTGTTGAAATTGTTGCATGCTGATGGTGCCTAATTGTTTTGTAAACTCAGCTCAAATTATGTGCATGTGCACGTATGCCTGTATGTCTTCCAATGTAAGCATTAAAACAATAAACAGAAAAGTGAATAAATGAATCTGTTTCTTATCTTACTTGTTCCTTCCTCTTCTATGTGTAACAAGATGAATGAGATAAAAGCTTGACTGAAGCAACTTAACTGAATAGCAATCAATGAATGCTAAACATTTTGCTCAAATATACATGGGCATTCACATAAGGCTGTCTGATAAAACCAATACTCTGTGATGAAAATATGAAGAAAATTCGTTCACAGGCAATTTTCTTTGTTCTAGTTCTTTATTTCCTAAAGCTTGTAGGATTGTAATAAGCTGACTGAATCTTCTTCCCTCCCTCGCAGACTGAGGGCAAATGCCTTCTAAGCAAAGCCCCTATCCATCCAGATTATTGTTTGCAAGAGAAAAATATAAAATCTCTGTTTGCCTCTACAGCAAAGGACTATTATGCCTAAAAACATCCAGTCTTTGAAGCAACATCAACAGCATTTGTCATGTCTGAGACTAGCATTTTTAGGCACCAAATGCAGTCTTTTTAATTTTCCTAAGCTTTTGCATGCACATAATGCTTATTTATGATTTATTTATTTTAAATGTCTGCTCTTCGGCTTGACTGTTTTTATTTTTATTTTATATTGGATTTCTTATTGTTGGTAAGCCACCTAGAGTCACTGAGTGGATGGCCATATAAATCTTCTAAATAAGTAAATAACTTTGTTTCTCAACTGACTGAAGAATTCTGGAAACTGATATCCACACATTTTAAAATGGCCAAGATTGAGGAAAAACTGCTCTACACAAAATGGCAACCACTATTCTGTTTCCCCCAAAATAATGAGATCTCCCTGAAAATAAAGCCAAGCGCTTATTTTGGGGTTCAAAAAAATATAAGACAGAGGAAAAAATGGTAGTAATTTGAGTTGTTGCCTTTACCTTGGTTTTTTTTTTATGTGTATGACTATGATATTTGAATTTATCACTGTTCTTTTAATCACATGAAGAACTTTCATGTTTGTTGCCCAAAGCATGTTTGGCAAACAAAATAAAATTTATTTGGTTCTCTGAAATTTAGATTTGCAAATACTACTGGTTTTAGGGGATGACTATAATTACAACTCTACCTGAATTGGACCCAAGGGATGGTCTTGCCAAACTGTTGTAAGTTCAGGCAACAGGATAGACAATTGCTTTCTGTTTATATGGAGAACTTCCCAGTACAATATGATCTAATGCTTTCATTTGTGCATCTGTATACAGTATATACAGTTCTCACAGAACCATCTGCACTGGTGTTGAAATTGTTGCATGCTGATGGTGCCTAATTGTTTTGTAAACTCAGCTCAAATTATGTGCATGTGCACGTATGCCTGTATGTCTTCCAATGTAAGCATTAAAACAATAAACAGAAAAGTGAATAAATGAATCTGTTTCTTATCTTACTTGTTCCTTCCTCTTCTATGTGTAACAAGATGAATGAGATAAAAGCTTGACTGAAGCAACTTAACTGAATAGCAATCAATGAATGCTAAACATTTTGCTCAAATATACATGGGCATTCACATAAGGCTATCTGATAAAACCAATACTCTGTGATGAAAATATGAAGAAAATTCGTTCACAGGCAATTTTCTTTGTTCTAGTTCTTTATTTCCTAAAGCTTGTAGGATTGTAATAAGCTGATTGAATCTTCTTCCTTCCCTCGCAGACTGAGGGCAAATGCCTTCTAAACAAAGCCCCTATCCATCCAGATTGTTGTTTGCAAGAGAAAAATATAAAATCTCTGTCTGCCTCTACAGCAAAGGACTATTATGCCTAAAAACATCCAGTCTTTGAAGCAACATCAACAGCATTTGTCATGTCTGAGACTAGCATTTTTAGGCACCAAATGCAGTCTTTTTAATTTTCCTAAGCTTTTGCATGCACATAATGCTTATTTATGATTTATTTATTTTAAATGTCTGCTCTTCGGCTTGACTGTTTTTATTTTCATGAGAAGCATTTGTAATTATCCACTGTGACTCCTCAGGAGCCATTACTGATAGAAAAAACCAGATATAAATGCTTTACAGAAATGCAAAAATATGCCTGTTCTGTTCAACCATGTTACAGTTAAGGGAACCATTGAAGGAACCATGCTACATTTAAGATTTACCAAAAAGGAAAGTTAAAACAAAAAGCAAAACCACAACCTTAAAAAATAAAAATCTGAAATAATCAGAGTCTTTAGAATGGACATAGTTAATATGTACAAATCCAGGGCAAATGAAGATATTATCAATTTACAATTTCACTTGGATTTAGAAAAACAAAAGCAGTTGATACTGAGAGAACTCTTTGGGAAAAATAACAGATTATTTTGTAAAACTAGACAATAAATTAAAGGTGACTTCTTTTCACCAGAAGGAGCTTTGCATTTCACAGTTAAACATTACAATTATTTCAAGTCAATAGATTGTTCCTCCATCTTTTTGAATATTTCCTGAATTTTCAAGTAGCCTGAGAATAGACTTGCAAGTATTAACTTGACACTTTTGTAAAATCATTTGAAAAATGGATTGGAATCTATTTAAAAATAATTTAAATCCAAGTGGTTGGATAAAGGCAGTGGTGGAATTCAAAAATTTTTACTACTGGTTCTGTAGATGTGGCTTGGTGGGAATGGCTCAGTGGGTGTGGCTTGGTGGGCGTGGCAGGGGAAGGATACTGCAAAATCCCCATTCCCTTCCCACTCCTGGGGGAAGGATATTCCCACCCCACTCTGGAGCCAGCCAGAGATGGTATTTGCAATTTCTCCAAACTACTCAAATTTTCCGCTACCAGTTCTCCAGAACCTGTCAGAACCTGCTGAATTTCACCCCAGGATATCTGCATAGGGTAAAAAAAAAAGTCAAGATGGCTATGGTGTCTGCACAGTTGAAAACCCAACTCTTTTCCAAGTGTTTTCCTTTTGTGACTTACAAAAAATGAGTAAGGCTTTGATTGTGAGGTCTCAGCTGAGATTTTGGCCTTTCTTCATTCGTCTCATGGATACCTTTATCAGATGGAGTAGTTATACCATATGCCCATTATGAAAGACACAGTTCGTTCATAGGCTGGAATTGAATTGCAGTTGCCACACTAATAACAACATGGGGATAAACAGTGATCTACAGGGAAAACAATTTAACTGATTCTTAACTAGCCCCATGCAGCTGGGCAAGACCAAAGAAGCAAGAAAAGTACCCTAATTTCAGTAAGACATCTTTCATGCTAGTGGGATAAATACAGTGTCTTGGAAACAAAATAAGAAATTTCCAGCTTCATGCTTCAGCTCACAATATAGGTGGTGTCTCTTAATCTTATTCATCTATGGTGATGATTGGGTCGTAAAGTCATTGTTGACTCTTGATGACTGTCTAGATAATTCCATGCAGTTTTCTTGGCAAGATTTCAGAAGTGATTTGCCACCACCTTCTTAGGATTGAGACAGAGAGGAACTGGCCCAGAGTCACCCAGCTGGCTTTGTACTTAATGCAGGATTAGGACACTTAGTCTCCCAGTTTTTAGACAAGGGCTGTCAAACTCCTGGCCCACAGGCCAGATACGTAACCTGCTGGTCATGGCCATGCCCGATGATGCTGCCATGATGACATGAGTTTGACATCCCTGTTCTAGACTAATGCCTTTAACCATGACACCAAACTGGCTCACATTCTGTGATTCTTTATGATTTATTTATTTAAACAAAAACATTTATATCTTCTTTCTCAATTCATTCTTGCTATTGTTGCAGAGACCAGGAGTTAATCAAACTTGCTTTCATTTATATTTTAGGTTCTGCTAGCCTAGATCAGGTTTTGCCCAGTGGAAAAAAAAATCAGCTGCTTTTCATCCTTGAAAAATGGATTCCCTAGAATTACTTCACTTGTTTTATCAAATGAATTGCATATGATGAGGAAATAATAGGAACCAGTGCTGGCTGCTTCCCTTCTCTGCTTATCCCCGATTACCTCAAATCAATTCTTCCTTCCTTACCCAGTTTCTTCTTGTGAAAATCTTGCTGAGGTTTTTGTGATGTCCTTTCTTTATGTTCAACATTCCTTGTCTGCTATAAAATAAGCAATGTTTTATTTAGCAAGCATTGGTTTAATGGCAGATGTTTGTGACTGCATATTGCAGACACTATTTGTAAGTTCAAAGACTTCATTTTTTTTATTTTAATAACCCTTACCCACAATGAAGATCAAATCTTGATATTTTAAAAATAATCTAATGAATGGAAAGGCAAAGTATTTGAGATGCTAGTAGAGTTTGTTGTTTTTGTTGTTCAATTATTCAGTTGCTTCTACCTCTTTGTATCCCAATAGCCAATAGTTGTTCAGGATTGTCTAGCTGATTCTCACAATATCAGTGATATTGTTTATATCACTGATACTATATTGTATTCATATGTGCAGATCATATCTATAGATCCAGGTCAAATGAAGACCAGGTCAAATGAAGATGATGATTTACAATTTCACTTGGAGTCAGAAAAGCAAAAACAGCTGTGAATCAAAGAGCTTATTGGGAAAATCGACATTGTTTTGTAAAACTAGACAAGTAAAAGTGATTTCTTTTGCAACAGAAAGAGCATTGTATTTCACAGTTTAACACTACAGTGATTTCAAATCAATAAATTGCTCCTTGATCTTTTTGAAGATATTTCCTGAAATTTTGAAGTAGCTTGAAAATTATGTACGTGAAAGTATTGTTAACTTTACACTTGCACCACATTCTATAGCCATCATTTTAAAAGTATTTGAAGAGCAGACGGCATACATACAACCATCACAGTAATATTATTTCCAATAGTCATTCAGTATTTTAATTGAAAAGTAGTGGTTTCCAACAAAATAATTGAGGTTCAAAATATACTTAATGATACTGCCACCAGCAATGTTTAAATATGTAATGGAAACTCTTAAATCATTGGTTTGATTTATATCTGCAGTACAAATTTGGTAGGATTCTGATATGATAAAGGGGGAGATAATTGTTTGCAAGTGTGAAGTACTGCTAAAAATAATTAACAGTGTGGTTTGTCAAATTCATTGTATAGCAGGGAACTTGACATTCAGATCATTACTTTAAAAATGAATCAGTGTTTCCATATCCATGTTGCCCAAACTGAACTACTTCCCATTGTGAATTTGTTGACCTTGAATTCAGAGCAATTGTGATTATTTTTAGGCATTGCCAGGTTGATCCAAATATTTTAGCTTTGAAGTTATTTCTCTTACATTACAGCTCAAACCACTGAATATGATTTAAAATATGTTTTGAACTTGAGTTCAGAAAAAATTATATCCGGCACATGGGTCCTGTCCTGAATATAATCCAATCAAACATCAAAAAAATTGAAAAGAAAGTAACTTTTGCCCTGGAAGTGCTGAAAATATTGATTCTGAATGTAAAGCTCCCAACTTCATATTTCTGACAATAGGGAGATTATTAGTAGAAAAGTGCAAGGAGAGCATGTTGAAGAATGTGACAAATTCTAGGCTGCAATAAACTATCTATATTTGGACTAGATGTAAAAGTTGAAGTGACCCCCTATAGGTCTTCTCTTGCTTCACTTGAATTGCCTGAATGAAATATATACATATATAAATAAAAGAAAAAATTAATTATTGAGTCACTGAAAAGAATTTTGATAAATGTAAACGTTTCCCCTGTCCAGTCTTGTCTGACTCTAGGGGGCAGTGTTCATCTCTGCTTCTTAGCCAAAGGAGCCAAAGACACTTCCATGGTCATGTGTCCAGTTTGACTATATGCTGAGGTACACGGAACTCTGCTACCTGTCCACTGAAGTGGTACCTATTTATCTACTTGCATTTGCATGTTTTCAAACTGCTAGGTTAACAGGAGCTGGGGCAAGTAAGGGGAGCTCACCCTGTCACGTGGCACTCAGGTTTCAAACTTCCCAGCTGACAAGCTCAGCATCTTTAGCCACTGAGTCATTGTGCTCCCTGAAAAGAATTTTTCTTTAGTATTGTGCAAAAACGTCTATAACATAACATAACATAACATCAGAGTTGGAAGGGACCTTGGAGGCCTTCTAGTCCAACCCCCTGCCCAGGCAGGAAACCCTACACCATCTCAGTCAGATGGTTATCCAACATTTTCTTAAAAATTTCCAGTGTTGGAGCATTCACAACTTCTGAAGGCAAGTCGTTCCACTTATTAATTGTTCTAACTGTCAGGAAATTTCTCCTTAGTTCTAAGTTGCTTCTTTCCTTGATCAGTTTCCACCCATTGCTTCTTGTTCTACCCTCAGGTGCTCTGGAGAACAGCCCAACTCCCACTTCTCTGTGGCAGCCCCTGAGATATTGGAACACTGCTATCATGTCTCCCCTGGTCCTTCTTTTTGTTAAACTAGACATACCCAGTTCCTGCAACCGTTCTTCATATGTTTTATCCTCCAGTCCCTAATCATCTTTGTTGCTCTTCTCTGCACTCTTTCTAGAGTCTCAACATCTTTTTACATCGTGGCGACCAAAACTGGATGCAATATTCCAAGTGTGGCCTTACCAAGGCATTATAAAGTGGTACTAGCACTTCACGTGATCTTGATTCTATCCTCTGTTTATGCAGCCCAGAACTGTGTTGGCTTTTTAACAGCTGCTGCACACTGCTGGCTCATATCTAGATGGTTATCCACTAGGACTCCAAGATCCCTCTCACAGGTACTACTATTGAGCAAGGTACCACATATACGGTACTGGTGCATTTTGTTTTTTGGCCTAAATGTAGAACCTTACTTTTTCACTGTTGAATTTCATTTTGTTAGATAGCGCCCAATGTTCAAGTCTGTCAAGATCTTTCTGTAACTTGAGCCTATCTTCTGGAGTGTTGGCTATTCCTGCCAGCTTGGTGTCATCTGCAAATTTGATGAGTTCCCCATCTATCCCTCGTCCAAGTCATTGATGAAGATGTTGAAGAGTACTGGGCCTAAAACAGAGCCTTGGGGTACTCCACTGCATACTTCCCTCCATGTGGATGTAGTTCCGTTGAGGACTACACGTTGAGTGCGGTTGGTCAGCCAGTTACGAATCCATCTGGTGGTGGTGCTGTCTAACCCACATTTTTCTACTTTATCTAGTAGTAGGTTATGGTCTACTTTATCAAATGCTTTACTGAAGTCCAAGTAAATTATATCAACAGCATTCCTCTGGTCTACTAATTTT
The DNA here is from genome assembly GCF_028640845.1 of Ahaetulla prasina. NCBI lineage: Eukaryota > Metazoa > Chordata > Lepidosauria > Squamata > Colubridae > Ahaetulla > Ahaetulla prasina. Next base: position 58,902,735 of record NC_080541.1, on the reverse strand, counting down.
GTCATTTTGTCAAAGAATGCGATAAGATTAGTCTGGCATGATCTGTTTTTGACAAACCCATGTTGGCTTTTGGTTATTACTTTGTTTGCTTCTAGGTGTTCGGTGATTCGTTGCTTGATTATCTTTTCCAGAATCTCCCCCGGTATTGAGGTCAGACTGATAGGTCCGTAGTTTCCTGGATCTGTTTTTTTTCCTTTTTGAAGATGGGAACTACATCAGCTCTTTTCCAGTCCTCTGGCAGCTCCCCTGTGCTCCAGGATCTTTGAAAGATATAGTTCAGTGGTTCTGAGATCACGTCTGCCAGTTCCTTCAGAACCTTGGGGTGTAATCCATCCGGTCCTGGTGATTTGAACTCGTCTAGGGTAGACAGGTGTTCACTTACCATTTTCTTCCCTATTTTAACTTGTGTCTCTAATCTGGTTTTTGTAGTGCTGTTTTTGATAGGTTGGATTGTTTTTCCTTTTGTGTAAAGACAGATGCAAAATATGAGTTAAGTAGATCTGCTTTCTCCTGTTGCTTGTCATCTTCTTGCCACTTTCTCCCAGCAATGGGCCAATTGTTTCCTTGACTTTTTTCTTGTTTTTAACATGTTGGAAGAAGCTTTTTTTATTATTTTTTACTTTTGTCGCTAGCCTTTGTTCATTGTGAGCCTTAGCTTTCCTCACTTCATCTTTACAGGCTCGGGCTATTTGCTGATATTCTGCCTTAGTTATTTGCCCTCTTTCCACTTTTTATATTTGTCCTTTTTGTCTTTCAATTTGTCAGATAGTTCTTTATGCATCCATGCTGGTTTCTTTTGTGATCTACTATTTTTCTTCTTCATTGGTATTGTGTTAGACTGTGCTTTTATAATCTCACTTTTCAAAATTTCCCAAGCTTCTTGAGTTGTTTTCCCCCTGAGGATTCTCATCCATTGAATCCTTCTCAAGATCTCTCTAAGTTTATTGAAATTAGCTCTCTTAAAGTCCAAGACTCTAGTTTGACTTTGTTCTACTACTTGTATTTGCTTAATGTTGAATTCCAATATTGCGTGATCACTTGCCCCAAGGTTCCTGTAGCTTCAACACCTTCTATCATTTCATCTCTGTTAGTGAGAATTAAGTCCAATATGGCTGATCCTTGTCGCCTTCTCTATTTTTGGGAAACAAAGTTGTCTGCTAGGTTTGTTAGGAACCTGTTGGATTTTCCACTTGGTGCAGAGTTTGTTTCCCAGTTGATGTCAGGGTAGTTAAAATCCCCATTACTACTGTGATGTGCTTCCTACATACCTTAGTTAGCTGACTAGCAAAAGTTCATCTACTTCCTCTGTTTGGTTGGGTGGCCTATAGTATAGACCTATGGCAATATCGTTTTCACCCTTTTATATTGACCCAAATACATTCAAGATGATTTTCATCATTGTTGTGCTCTATTTCTGTAGAGATGTAGTTATTTCTTATATATAGTGCAACTCCACCTCCTCTTTTATTTGGTCTATTTCTTTTAAATAATTTATATCCTCTAGCTGTATGTTCCATTTGTCAGTTTCATCCCACCAAGTTTCCGTAATGGCAACAATATCATATCTACCCTCATTTACTTGGATTTCTAATTCACCCTGTTTATTCCTCATACTCTGTGCATTGGTGTATAGACATTTGAGTCCATTTGGATTGATCTTGTGTTTACTGTCTACATAACCTGTGTTGACTGCCCCTACTTTCATGCCACCTGTTGGTTTAGTGCACATGGTATGGCACTCACTGTTAAATGCTTGGTTTTGCTTGATAGCATGGTTGATAGTCTTACCCATACAGACATCTATGTTACATGCACTGATAACCCTTTTAGTTTTCGATTGCTGGGGACAGAAATTTTCTATATCAGTTAATTCTCTGTCCCCACTGTTCAGTTTAAATGTTTATCCAGAAAATCTGTGAATGTATTGCTAAGTAACTCAGTCCTTTCTTTGATGGATGCAATCCATCTCTTTGTACAATTTTTCATTGGACCAGTTGCAGACATCATGACTAATAAAACCAAAGCCTTCCTTTACACCACTCCTTTAGCCACACATTAAACTCCACTACACGCTGGCCTTTACCTTTTGTTCCTTATGTACTGGTAAAACCTCTGAAAAGTTAAGCCTACAACCTATGCTATTAAGTTCATACCCTAAGCTCTGGAAATCATTCTGCACAGAAAGCACATCCTTTTGGGACAGATCATTTGTGCCAAGGTGTATAATAGCATCAACATCAGAATCCTTACTGGCATTCTTGACTATCTTAAGAATACGCCTCTTGTCTCTGCTGGCAGTAGCACCAGGTAGACACCTGACGCCTTTCAAAACCTCCATATCCTTTCCTAAATTTACATCCCTTACAATTGAATCACCAATCAGAAGGTGGCTTCTCTTTTTGGATACCTTGCTCTTCTTGTGTGACCGATCTGTAATACTTGATACACACTTTTCCAAAGTAGGTTCACACTTTTCCAAAGTAAGTTCTTCATCTTGAACCATAATCCCTTGATTGTTTGAGTTATCAGTATCACAACTACCTTGATCTGTCACTTTAGTGTTCCTATTTAGGTCAGCAAGGGCACTATATCTGTTATACTGGGACACTGTAAAAGCTTTGTGTTTATGGTTCACAGCTCTCACCCTGCCAGATCCCACGGTTGTCCATACTGCCCTTTTCCTGCAGGATCTTTGTGGTAGAGGGGGCTGATGGCTCAGCAGCTGGAATGGCTGAATTGGGTACCTAATTTCTGCTTGAGAGCATAGATTAGAGATTCTAGATATGTAATCTGTCCACGAGACTGCTAATTTGTTTACAAAGAGGACAGTACCCAAATTTGAAAAAGGTACTGCGAAGACAGCTGCAAAACAAGTATTGCACTGAACTAAGCCAGTCATTTTGAATAGAATAAAATCACAATCTCAAGTGGACCAACCCTGAATATATTATCAATTCACCTTAAAGCAGCAGCTCAAACTCACCTGCTTTTCTGAAGCAAATCAGAAAGAAATGCAGAAATATTCCACCCCCAATCCACCTTAAAGCAGCAGCTCAAACACACGTGCTTTTCTGAAGCAAATCAGAAAGAAATGCAGAAATATTCCACCCCAATCCACCTTAAAGCAGCAGCTCAAACTCACGTGCTTTTCTGAAGCAAATCAGAAAGAAATGCAGAAATATTCCACCCCAATCCACCTTAAAGCAGCAGCTCAAACTCACGTGCTTTTCTGAAGCAAATCAGAAAGAAATGCAGAAATATTCCACCCCCAATCCACCTTAAAGCAGCAGCTCAAACTCACGTGCTTTTCTGAAGCAAATCAGAAAGAAATGCAGAACTATTCCACCCCCAATCCACCTTAAAGCAGCAGCTCAAACTCACGTGCTTTTCTGAAGCAAATCAGAAAGAAATGCAGAAATATTCCACCCCCAATCCACCTTAAAGCAGCAGCTCAAACTCACGTGCTTTTCTGAAGCAAATCAGAAAGAAATGCAGAAATATTCCACCCCCAATCCACCTTAAAGCAGCAGCTCAAACTCACGTGCTTTTCTGAAGCAAATCAGAAAGAAATGCAGAAATATTCCACCCCCAATCCACCTTAAAGCAGCAGCTCAAACTCACGTGCTTTTCTGAAGCAAATCAGAAAGAAATGCAGAAATATTCCACCCCCAATCCACCTTAAAGCAGCAGCTCAAACTCACGTGCTTTTCTGAAGCAAATCAGAAAGAAATGCAGAACTATTCCACCCCCAATCCACCTTAAAGCAGCAGCTCAAACTCACGTGCTTTTCTGAAGCAAATCAGAAAGAAATGCAGAAATATTCCACCCCCAATCCACCTTAAAGCAGCAGCTCAAACTCACATGCTTTTCTGTAGCAAATCAGAAAGAAATGCAGAAATATTCCACCCCAATCCACCTTAAAGCAGCAGCTCAAACTCACGTGCTTTTCTGAAGCAAATCAGAAAGAAATGCAGAAATATTCCACCCCAATCCACCTTAAAGCAGCAGCTCAAACTCACGTGCTTTTCTGAAGCAAATCAGAAAGAAATGCAGAACTATTCCACCCCCAATCCACCTTAAAGCAGCAGCTCAAACTCACGTGCTTTTCTGAAGCAAATCAGAAAGAAAAAAAAAAAAAAGAAAAAAAAATGTTTTCTTTCTATGTTTTCTTGAAGGCAGAGAAAGAATATAATCTTGAAAAAAGTATGCATGCTACAAAGGAGTAGGAGTTTCAAAGAAAGGGAAGTGAAAATAAAGGGTAAGTTAACAGATACATTAAAATGGAATAATTATGAAAAGATTATCTGCGAACAACTTTTTAAGGCTCCGTTCTAATTATTTGGTTTGTAGTTAATGGTAAAGTTGAAGGAACATGGACACGATCGTATAATTCGCCTGATGATAATATGGTGATGGTTCTTTTTTATTTTCCAGTCTAGTCTGTACCATGAGATTTCTAATGATTTATCAAGTACTAAACAGTCTAATCCTGTTTAGCTTTTCAAAATCAAACAAACGTGGCTAGTTCTACTTAACAGCTATAACAAAGTTTTTACCAATTTCTTCCATAGCCTCCAGGAAATGACACCTATTTTCAAAATCATATTTTCCCTACAATTCTAACATTAACGTGTGATTATTATATGATGAATAGTCTGCATATATTCCAGAAAATGTGAAAGAAATATATCTCATATTGATGGAACCACAGAAAGAAAGACATTCAGACCTGGGTTGGCGCTATGATACTTTTTGCTTACAGTACATTGGTTTACAGAAGGATTTTCTCTATGTGTATTCAGTGGTAAACCTTTTTAATGAGATTCATCCCTAATGCTATAAGCGCTTGCTTTATTGACAAAAATCAGAATTTAAAACAATTGAGCCCCCGAAGTCTGTGACCAATTTCTTTGTAATTGACTAAATTTCTGGTCAAAGATATCTCTACAACTCCTGCAATGTTATTTTGAAGTATCTACTCAAAAGGATATCTTTAACCTTCCTAATGATCTAACTGGGTTGCTGTAGATCTCATCCCATTCTCTTGAGGCTACACCCCAAGAAGTTCCAGCCATTTGTACTTCTTTTAGAATAGTTGATTGGATAGGGCCCAACTTAAATGGGGCCTCCAGTTAAATCAGACAGATAGGTTCTTTCTTTCTAAAGAACCCAACTAAAGCACCAAATTGTATAGGCAATCCACCTCTTAAACTGGGAGCTCCAACTAAATTTGTTCACTTTATGGAAAAACACAAAATGACACTGCTTGTATTTTCTCTGTTCTTTTCTCATCTCCAGAGTGAAAAATATATTGCTTATGTATTGCCACATGCAGGTTTCTTTTCTTTGTAAAAAAAAAATTACACTGAGTTCACTGGATCTTACTTGTATCTAACTTATCAGTAAAACCAGTAAAAAGCTAAGTAGTTTTACAAAAATGAATTTGTGAAAATCATATCATGCTACAAATTCTTCATCCTGATTCAGTACTTCTATTTTTCCCTTTTCTGAATGTTGCTATGGTGATGCTTGAAAACATGCTGGTTCAATTTCATTTCCGTGCATTCTTGACACTGAGTATCGGGCATGTAGCCTACGTTTTGAGATTTACATGATGCAGTGACTTAGGTCCTTTAGCAAGAAATAGGGGTTAATTTCCTTTCAAGAGTCAATATCCTCTGGATGGAAAAACACTCAACAGTTACAATAAATGCATTTTCTTAATATATCTGCTGAGAATTTGATGAAATGTCTTTTCTTTTCTGACGTTTTAAAAATTGGAATTTGCCCTAGCTTCATACTTTTGTTTGACCTGGCATAATTAAGTTTGTTATATATACTATGAATATCATTACTCATCCGATCCTATCCTATCCTACCCTATCCTTATATAATATGTTTTTCTTGTATCAATTGTGTTCTTGGAGACTGCCTTAACAGATCCTGCAATTTTATGGGCAAGATTTTCTGGTATATTTAATATATGTTAAATTCCCATGATGGAAACATCTTGTTAATATATCTATCTATTCTCATGCACACATGTACATTTAAATAATAACCTATTTCTATAAAAATTGTAAATCTCTTTCAAGTATTTTATATATATGGGGTCTGAATGGAACAGATGTTTGAAATAGACATTTTCTACTATAAGTAATTGGTAATTGGTAAGTATTTGAAATCTAAGAAACCTTCCTCTTTTTGAGGGAGAAAAGATGCATTTAAAAATATTTAATTTTTTAATCCTCAATGATATAATGACTGCTAACTGTAACTACTTCTAACTATATGAAGGTTTCAAAACAGTCAACATTTTTTTACAGATATGGATATGCAGCAAGGTGGAAAATTTTTCATATAAAAATATAATGGGCCAGCTGCCCATATTTTTCATGTTTTTAATCCAAGTGGCATAAAATTTACTAGAATTCTACAATCTTTACATTGTACATTAAACCCACCAACTACATTAAACCCACCAATTTTCAGATACATAGGACAATGGGTTTTCCAACCAATTTACAATGTGTACAAACAGAGCTAAAAGTACAAGTAGTTCTCACTTAATTACCCTAACTGGGGCCAAGATTTTGATCGCTAAGTGAAGCAGGCATTCAGTGAAACATCACTTCCTATCATTATTTCAAAGTTTGTGAAATATCTGCTTTTGAATTTCTGGCTTTCCTAATTATGATATATTTCTGGAAATCATTAATAATTTTCCATTTGACAGTCTTCAGTTAGGGACAGCAATTGGGCTTGAAATTTCTGCCACTGAGTTACATAGTCACATAAAGTGCAATGTCACATTACTTAGTGACAGCAATACCAGTTTCTGCTTTCATAGTTAACTGAATTCCACTGGTCCTTACCTGAGAACTGACTCTGATCCAAGACATTCCTGTTGGTTCCCACCCAGCTCCAACCTCAGTAAAGTACCGCCTTGAATTTACCATGCCTATCGCCACCTCTGCCCTTTTGGCTGCCTGCCTACCTGCTACGCAGGGGTGGGTTCTAAATTTTGTTACGACTGATTCTGTGGGTGTGTCTTATTTTGTGGGTGTGGCTTGGCGGTCATGTGACTGGTGAGACTGGCTTGGCAGTCATGTAACTGGGTGGGCGTGGCCAATAACAATAAATAATAAAAATAATAAAGTATACAAAACAATAAGAGGTACCAAAAACCAACTTTCACACTTTACACACACACAACACAACACAACACAACTGACTCACACACAATGTAAAAGCAGCTGCACTTCACCCAAAAGGGCCCCTGCAACAAGCAGGAACCTCACAAAGCCACAAAAAGCTCAAAAACCAACTTTCACACTTTACACACACACAACACAACACAACAGACTCACTCTCACACACACACACACAAAATGCCACATACAGCTTTGTGAGATTCTGTGTGTGTTGTGTAGTTAGAGTGAAACACTACAGAAACACACCAAATCTCAGAAAGCTGCACAAATTTTTTATTATTTTATTTATATTTTTTAGATCGGGGTCTCCAACCTTGGTCCCTTTAAGACTGTGGATTTCAACTCCCAGAGTTCCTCAGCCAGCAAAGCAGTTGCTGACTGATCAGATGGATTCTAGGCAGGTTTGTGGACTTCAACTCCCAGAGTTCCTCAGCCAGCAAAGGCACATGGATTGCAGGAAGGCATAGTCAGTTGCAGCTGATGCAAATGATTGGAGAAGCGAAGGAAAGCGAGCCTGAAAGGAGCTTACTTAATTAGTAAGTGAGGAGGGGGGATTGGATGGGCCAGAGGAAAAAAGTTTTTAAAAGGATCCTCTGAGGATCCCTGCTCAGCCACGCGATCATCAGAGGATTTTTTTTCTTTTAAAAGCCTTTTTTTTTTGGCTGAAGAAAAGAGGCTTTTAAAAGTAAAAAAAACCACAAACCTCTGATGATCGGAGAACCTGTTCGGGGGCGTGGCCAGCCAGCCATTACTACCGGTTCTCAGAACGTCAGCAGAGTTTTACTACCGGCTCTACAGAACCAGAGCGAACCGGGAGCAACCCACCACTGCTGCTACCCCAAGCTGCCCCCACTGTCCAGTTCTGCCCAATGCCACTGAGTTCATCATATTCACTATTCACTAAGATCACTATTGAACCATCCAGGGGCTTCTTTCATGCTGCCTTCTTTTGCGCTGGTGGCACTGGGGATTTTCTCGCACGCTTCCGAGGCCCTCCATTTGTGCACCACTCCGGGGTTAGGTTTAGGGTTAGCATGGGAAAGACATCCCAAGTGCACCAGTGTGAAAGAAGGACTGGGCTAGAAGGAAGTTTGAGAACCAGCTGTAAGGGTCTTTGTTCAGCACTGTTTCAGGTTTCAACAACTGCTGAACAAAAAGGTAACAGCAATATTTAGATAATTTTTATTTGAATAAATATATAGGAAGGAAGGAAAGGGGGAGGGAGGGAGGGAGGGAGGAAGGAAAGAAGGACAGAAGGAAGGAAGGAAGGAAGGAAGGAAGGAAGGAAGGAAGGAAGGAAGGAAGATTGATTTGGAAACTATTTTTATTGCATATATTTTAGACAAGAGTGCAGTAATTTCCCAAGTTCCGTTCTCTGGGATATTTTTTTTAAAAAAAAGAAATATTCCACTTTCCATGCCCATCATTTATCCAACTTAGTGGATCTAAAAGCATACCGAATTTCAGTTACAGAGTGATTTATATTTTCAGTTCACTTTCTCTGTTACGATACAAACATTCTTTTTGTGACAGGAGGCATAAGTATAATCTTATCACAAGTATATGCTTTAAATGTTTCTCCATCTGTCTCCAATTAGTCACTTCTCTCTTTTTTAAAAAATCTATCTTCTTTGTTGTTTAACAGATTGAGTTTTCCACTAAATAAATTGTAACATTTCCCACTGGTGAGGATTTCTCCCCCCCGCCCACCAAATTAATGGTATTACTACTGATGCATGATCAAAAATTAAAATTGAACCACTGTTATATTTCTTGACTAAATTAAGCAGTAATTGAGGTATTTAACTGTTTCAATTTGACCACTAAATTAAATTTGTAAATGTATGCATGAAAAAAGTTCCAAATTAGTAAATAAAGGATTTATAATTATAATAAAATTTAAAATTCATCATTTGATGGATGAATTAATTAATTAAATGTATAGTATTAAATTTCATCTTAAGAAATAAACATCTCTAAACGTTAATATTAATATCACCACTACTTATCATTTTTCCAAAACTGAGTTGTCATAATCATGTAAAGAAAAAAGGAAGAAAATTGAAAAGAAAAATTAAAAATAAATTAAATATTTTGTTATGGTTAGGGTTTCTCAGTAAAAACTATATTAGGTTTTAAATACTGACATTGAATTAATTAAGTTAATATTAAATTCTAAATTGGGCGATTCCAGTCATTAGAAGTCCATAGAGATTCTTAGTCATCCAAGTCATGGTTGTTCCAAAGGTGCTTTTTCAGGAGGCAACTGGACTTTCTTGTTTTTTCTTTTGAAGATGTTTTGCTTCTCATCCAAGAAGCTTCAGAGCTGAAGAAGCTTCTTGGATGGGAAGTGAAATGTCTTCAAAAGAAAAAACAAGAAAGTCCAGTTGCCTCCTGAAAAAGCACCTTTGGGACTTCCAGTCATTAGATACACAGCTAAAATACTGGACTCAAGCTGAACTAAAGGCCCTGGATAGGAAAACCTGAAAAATAATGACAGTTAACCATGTCCTTCATCCTTGTAGCAATGTTAACAGACTCTTCTTACTAAGGAAAATAGCTGGGCATGGAATGTTGCAAAAACAGGTAATCCTTGATTTACAACAGTTCATTTAGTGACCGTTCAAAGTTACAATGGCACTGAAAAATGTGACTAATGACCGTTTTTCACAGTTAGGACCCTTGCAACATCCCCATGATCATGTGATCAAAAATAAGATGCTTGGCCACTGGCTCATATTTACGACCTATTGTGGTCCATCCACAGCCTACGGAGCTGGCAATGGAGTCAGACAGTGATGGGTCTGAGGTGAGGCCAGGGCCATAAGGAAGTGAGGTGTGGACTCCAGAGCCTCCAGAGACTGATAGTAGTGAGGCAGAGGAACAGGAGGAGCCTGTTCCTAATGCACGCATGAGAAGAGCTACCAGAAGGCAAGAGTACTCAAGCAGAGAGGACAACTCGGCTGCTGACTGGCCCCTCGCATAAGGCTTAAAACAGTCCAGCACCAATGTTTCAGCTTTGCCAGAAAACAACATTGTAGCTTGTATCTGTCTTTGTTTTTGTGGCTTCTGGATATTTGCCAGGAAGGGCCTTTGGCAGTTTGCCTAATTGGACTAAGGTTTGTGAGATAACTGAAGAATTTATGTTGGAAGGCATTGTTTTACTTTGAGTTGAACGAGGCTGGGAATGAAGTAATTCCCAGCTGTTCGAATAAAGTTTGTTTTTTCCATGGACTAAGTTTATTACTATCTACTTGGGCCTGGGTCACAACATGACCATTGCTATGTCCCAAGGTCATGTGATGCCCTTTTGGGATCTTCTGACAAGCAAAGTCAATGGGGAAGCCAGGTTCATTTAACAACCGGGTTATTAACTTATCAACTACAGGGATTCACTTAACAACTGTGGTAAGAAAGGTTGTAAAATGGGGAAAAACTCACTTAACGAATGTCTCATTTAACAACAGAAATTTTGGGCTCAATTGTGGTCATAAGTCAAGGTCTACCTGTACATCAGATGGTTGAAGAAGAAAAAAGGGCATTGGAAGTAAATGACAGTGAAGAAGATGTACTGATGATAATTACTTATATACAATACCTATATATATAAAGGAAGGCTTACTGAGTCCTGGAGAGACCATTGTGGCCTAAAAGAAAGACCAAATGAAGAACAGAAAAGAGATATGGGAAGACAATAGCAATAGCATTTAGACTTATATACCGCTTCATAGTCCTCTCTACGCGGTTTACAGAGTCAGCATATTTGCCCCAACAATCTGGATCCTCATTTTACTGACCTTGGAAGGCTGGACTCGACCTTGAACCTTGTGAAATTCGAACTGCCAACTGACAAAGTACTATATGGCCAGTATATTAAAAAAAAATAGCAAGAAAAGCAAATAATAACCAGATCTGGCAATGAGTAAGAGCAGGAAAGTTGAGGAAAGAGATAGAGGGACTAATTCTGGCTGCACAAGATCAAGCCTTAAAAAAAAGCGCACTGAAAGTCAGAACTAAGAAAACAGCAAGAGAGAACAAGTGCTGCTTTGGTAAAGAAGCTGAAGAAACAGTGGATCACCTAATTAGCTGATGCAAGAAGATCACACACACTGACTACAAACAACAGTATGACAAAGTAGCAACAATGAGGCTTTGAAAGAAATACCATTTGCCTGCAAGCAAGAACTGATGGGAACATCAAAATTAATGAAAATCAAGAAGTGTTAAAGTTCTCACAAAAAAATTCAAACAGAAATAGAACATTTATTTGATGGCAAAAAATAGTACCAACCGTAATAAGCACCTGGGGTGCAATCCCCAAAGAATTGGAGCATCACTTGAATACCATCATCATTGATTAATTCACCATCAGTCAATTGTAAAAGGCAGCTTGATTGGAACACTTAACATCCTGCAAAGATACCTCTAACAGCATCAAACATTGACATCTCCCTATCCCAGGTCCTTGGGAAAGATTCAATGGATGGATAAAAATGTCCAATCCAGTCTGAACATTTGGATGACTGTGTGACCAACCATAAAAATAACAAGAAGAACCAAAACATTTCCAACTTTATCTATTTCAATTTATAGTAAAAAAAAACACTCCTTCACAAATGAAGGTGAATATATATGTCCCAGGCTAATGTGGCAGGATCCAATCTGGATCAGTCACTGGGACCAGAGGTTTTGTCTTCTGAGCTTTCGGACTTCTACTGTAGTCCATCTTCAGGGAACTTTTCCGTGTGCTCTGGACTGTTCTGTGTGTGATATTTACTGTATATGGTGGCTGTTGTGTGTAGATTTCTTTGCCTGGGTGTTCTCTCAGTGTTTTTGCCATTTAACATTTCATATCACAAATCTACTTCTTTGAAAATGTATTAAAATATATTTTCTGCCAGAGTAGCAATTGGACAAGATCAAATCTGTCAAAAATTCAAAAACAGAATAAATAAGACTATCTTAACAATTACACAATTATTAACACTAAAAAAATCAATTTATCAATATAGAACTTATATAGACCAGGGGTCTCCAACCTTGTGGACCCTTAACCTTTAAGACTTGTGGACTTCAACTCCCAGAGTCCATCAGCCAGCATAACTGTATAAGAATGTGTATCAAACCCCTCCCCCCCCAAAAACCCAATTCAAATGTAACTGTAGTAATGAAAATGCCATAGTCATAAACAATGAAAAAAGAAAAAAAAGAACCCCCTCCAAATTTAAAATTGGAAAATACCAATATGTAAGCATCCCTGTCTCTTAAACTGAAAAATAAGCAATAGGATGATTAAAAAGAGGATAATGAAAAAGAAAAAAGAAAAACAAAGGTACAGGTAGCCAGTGGTGGGATTCAAATAATTTAACAACCGGTTCTCTGACCATATGATTTCTTCCAACAACCAGTTCACCAAACTGCTCAGAAAGTTAACAACCGATTCTCCCAAAGTGGTGCGAACTGGCTGAATCCCACCACTGCAGGTAGCCCTTGACTGATGACCACATTGAACTGAAAATTTCCATTGCTAAGCAAGTCAGATATTGGATTTTGTCCACTTTATGAGATTTTTGCTATGGTTTTTAAGTGAATCGTGCAGTTAAGTGAATTGTGCACTTGTTAAAACACATCTGGCTTCCCTCACTGACTTTGCTTGTCAGAAGCTGGCTTAGATTACAAATGGTGATTGCATGATCTATGGCTATAGTAACCGGCATAAAGACATACCAGTTGCCGAGTGTCCGAATTTTGATCATATGACTATGGGGATATTGCAACAGCAATAAGTGTAAAAACTGGTCATAAATCACTTTTATCAGTGCTGTAACTTTGAATGAGCACTAAACAAAGGGTTGTAAGTAGAAGATTATCTGTAATTACTATAGTCATCAACCCTCCAAAGCAGGGATCTCCAACCTTGGTCCCTTTAAGACTTGTAGACTTCAACTCTCAAAGTCCCTCAGCCAGCAAAGCAATATATAATTTCTAAGGGAACTTCTGCAACAATCTATTATTCATCCATGGTTTGAGACAATAAACTGTTCTGGATGTTAGAATTTGCACATGCCATTATTTATTTATTTATTTATTTAAATTTATATGGCCGCTGTTCGCTCTCAGTGACTCGTACAAACAATAAAAAATATAAAAAGGATAAAAACAGTGAAAACAATACCCCCCCCCAAATATAGCAGTAGCAATAGCGCTTTGGAACCATGGTGGCACAGTTGTTAGTTCTGCCAATTGCCAGCAGTTTGATTTCCACTGGCTCAAGGCTGACTCAGCCTTCCATCCTCTGGACGTCGGTAAAACGAGGACCCAGATTGTTGGAGGGGCAATATACTGACTCTGTAAAACCACTTAGAGAAGACTGTAAAGCAGGGGTGAAATGCTCCCGGTTTGGAACGGATCACCTGATCCTGTAGCAATGGTGGCAGGTGGTTCGGAGAACCGGTAGCAAAAATCCCTGCCCCCCCCACATGCCCAGCTAAGCCGCATGATCATCAGAGGTTTTTTTTTTACTTTTTTATTTTTAAAAGCATTTTTTCTTCAGCTCTATGGTCGAAGCGGTTGTACAAAAAATGCTTTTAAAAGGCTCTGACGATCCCAGCTGAGCCAGATGATCATCAGGGGCTTTTTTTTCTTTTAAAGGCAAAAAAAAATGCTTTTAAAAGAAAACAAAAGCCTCCGACGATCAGGCAACTCAGCTGGGATCATCAGAGCCTTTTAAAAGCATTTTTTACAACCTCTTCAGCCGAAGAGGTTGTAGAAAAAATGCTTTTAAAAGTTTTTTTTTAAAAAAGTTGGCCACGCCCACTCAGTCACATTACACCCCTACCCAATCCATGCCCACAGAACTGGTAGTAACAATTTTTACATTTCACCACTGCTGTAAAGTCTATAAGTCTAAGTACTATTGCTATTGCTATTGCTAGACTTATATACTGTTTCATAGTGCTTTACAGTGCTCTCTAAGTGGTTTATAGAGTCAGCATATTGCCTCCAACAATCTGGTTCTTCATTTTACTGATTTTAGAAGGATGGAAGGCTGAGTCAACCTTGAGCCGTTAAGGATTGAAATCCTGACAGAGGGAATGCAGAGTCAGCCTGCAATACTGCATTTTAACCCCTATGCCACCATGGCTCTTAATATTTCAAAATAAACTAAATTCTACTGGATAGAAAAGTAAAGTTTTTATCCCCTATTTTCTGACCATAAGGTGTGATAAGTAGATCAACAAATAACATAAGCCATTCTTTTTCTAGTTGTGGGTACATGGAGGATGTTATACCCATCTAAGGTCTGAAAAAAATTATTAACAGAGGAATCAGGTAGACAGGATCAGGTTCTGCATCTAGGAGGCTCATGAATGGATTCAGAACCATTATCTGAAACATGTTCTCAAAGCATTTTCCTTTGCTAGGGACTGTTCATGCTTTAGATAAACAAAATTAAGCGATTGCACTGGTATTTATTTATTTTTGCTTATTTGATTGACCTTGGATGCAGTTCAGAGCTATTTGGCAGGCCACCAGCTTTCTATATCCTGCTTTGTTTTGAGAACATCTAAAGCTGCAATCAATTTATAATTTCATTCTTATTTTAGCTCCTGTTCTTTTAAATTCATCTTAATTCTGGTGTGTCTTTTGTATTTTATCAACTTCATCAGAAAATTGTGGAAGACAGACATTTATTTGTTTATTAAACGTGTACTGTTTTTTTAAATTTTCATTTTGTCACAACAGTATACAAAAACATTGTCATAAGTAAAAAAACATATCATGAAGAATATATATATATATATAAGTAAAGAATATGCATCAGCTATATTAATTTGATATAGTAAAGGGAACAATAGGACAGGAACGGTAGGCACTTTTGTGCTCTTATGCTTAAACTTTTGTGCTCTTATGCTTTACATTACAAGAATTTAAATTAGATTACAAGAATTTAAAAGTTACACTCACCCCAAGTTACAACATGAGGTGGAACTTGTAGCGTTGGCTCTTTGAGATTTTCAATTTAAACTAGAATTTTAGAGCAATTCTGCACTTCAGCCTACAATGATGTCATGCTATTCCTGGCATGCATTGTTTTCTTAAGTCAACTTCCGACATTCCAGTCCAGATTGCAGTGGGTTGGAAAAAAGCCAGGCCGGTACTCAGCTACTGATTGGTTGGTCTCTTGCTTCCACTCATCCATTCAGAGGAAACCAGCCCCACTTTGAAGGATTGTTGGCTCTTCATTATTCCCTATGCATTGTCTTTGCTTTTTCAGGAGGTTCATGCCTGGATGCCTTCAATATCCCTTCCTTCCTACATTATCTCTTTTAATTCTGACTCTTTTTTTCTGCCTCTTGTGGTGCTTCCATTGCGCTGGTGTTATAATAATCATGGAAGGAGGAAACAGGTCTTTCTTTTATTGTTAACCATACGTTGTAGATCCATGGAAACTTCATGCACATGAAAACTGAGAGTTCATCTTAATAGAAAGAAGTTGAAGTGTTATTCTGTTACAACTTAAAGATAACAAAAGTTAAGAAATACATAAATAAGAGGAAGTTTTCCAATACTGTGGAGCAGGGGATGGCAAAGCAAGGGAAACCAACCAGTTTAGATTGCAGAAAACACGATTTCTGTAACAGAATTATATATGCTTGGAATGCATTACCTGACTTTGTAGTTTCTTCTCATAACCCCAAAAGTTTTACTCTAAATCTATCCACGGTTGACCTCACCACTTTCCTAAGAGGACTCTAAGGGGCGTGCATAAGAGCGCAAACGTGCCTACCGTTCCTGTCCTATTGTTTCTTCCCCTATATATATATGTGTTTATAGTACCTTGTTTCTCCTCATATATATGTTTATATATTATATAATCCTCTATGTTATACTTGTATATATTGTTACGACGAATAAATAAATAAATATAAATAAATAAACTTGGGCAGAAATTGAAAATATGGTCATTGGGATTAAATGGTACTGCCTAGTGCTTCACCTTCTAATCAGGTTCAGGTCTGCTTATCTTCCAAGCTTGGACAAGGTTATCTGGAAGATGGCTATCCCTCAATAAATATCTTGTATATCAATTCTCCTCATTTTATTATAAATATATTTAAATAAGCTTCTCATTCTTCCTAGCATCCTTAAATAAATCCAGCTTAGCTTTAGGTTATGGATACCACATCTACAGTATGCGATTGGCTACAGATTATTTATTTTTTATTTTATTTATTTTTATTTATTTGAATTTATATCCCGCCCTTCTCCGAAGACTCAGGGCGGCTTACATTGTGTTAAGCAATAGTCCCATCCATTTGTATATTATATACAAAGTCAACTTTTTATTGCCCCCAACAATCTGGCTCCTCATTTTACCTACCTTATAAAGGATGGAAGGCTGAGTCAACCTTGGGCCTGGTGGGACTTGAACTTGCAGTAATTGCAAGCAGCTGTGTTAATAACAGACTGCATTAGTCTGTTAAGCCACCAGAGGCCACCAGATTGTCTTCCTTGATGAACTTTTGCTCTCTCTTTTACTATGGCTGTCCTTTTTTGTTTTGTTTTATTTTGTTTTGTTTTGTTTTGCTTTATTTTGTTTCGCTAAGCTTTTTCGGAAGCCACATTGATTTATTTCTCTGCCTTCCTTATTTTGCTGCCATTGGAATTGTTTCATGTTTCTTGTTTTGCTGGATCATATAGTAAATTATGCTGAGTGTAAAATGAGACAAAATGATAAGCAATGAAAAAAGAGCTCAACTCCTCCAGCAGTCTGGATGATTTGGAAAACTACAAATGCACCTTCCCATGTTATCCAGCAGCTTGTTTGGAGAGTTACACTATCTCTGGACTTAACAGTGCCTTGCAAATTTATAGTCATCATCATATCCTGATATAGGAAACTGCATATTTTAATTATATGCAATGTGAAGACATACTTCCTTTTATCTGGTCTGAATTAGTCAGCACTTAAATCTCATCATTATTGTAAAAGAGAGGCCCTTGATTTTGCCAATCTAAGCTAACATTCTTGTTTAAACTAGTCTGGAAATTGTAACTTTGAATGCCTTTCAACAATCTGCATTGTGCCTATACATTTTTCACATCTTTGAGGCTCTCTGTAATATTCTACCCAACATATTCACTAGATTATTTATTTATTTATTTGTTTTATTTATTTTTGTCACACAGTGTATATAAGCATAAGTATGAAATAATTATACAATATATAAGCATATATATGAGTATGAGTTGTAATAACTATATTAATTGGATATAATGAAGGAAAACAATAGGACAGGAATGGTAGGCACGTTTGTGCTCTTATGCACGCCCCTTACAGACCTCTTAGGAATGGGGTGAGGTCAATGGTACATAGTTTTTGGTTGAAGCTTTTGAGATTTTGGGAAGAGACCACAGAGTCAGGTAGTGTATTCCAAGCATTAACAACTCTGTTACTGAAGTCATATTTTCTGCAATCAAGATTGGAGCGGTTAACATTAAGCTTAAATCTATTGTGTTCTCGTGTATTGTTGCAATTGAAGCTGAATTAGTCTTTGACAGGAAGGACATTGTAATAGATGATTCTATGCGTTAAACTCAGGTCATGTTGAAGGAGGCATTATCTAGATGATTATCTAGATGATTATTATCTAGATGATCATCTAGATGATCCATGCATCTCCTGGAATGAATGGCAGAAACCACGCTTGTATACCCAGTTTGTGTCTAACATGAAGTTATGAAAATGATACTGGATAGTGAAGTGGATAGCTTACATAATGAGTAAAGTTAGTTATAGATTTTATGAGGGTTCTTGCTCGTTTTCAAAGTCTTGCAATTTTATATTTTAGAATATTGTGGCTAGTATTTGTACAGCATTATTCCCTTTGGAGTTTTGTACTAATATAAATGTCATCAAAGCAAGTTTATCATTTGTCATGATCATGCAATATAACAAACAGTATCTTATGGGGATGAATATGGAGAAAGGCTTTATATGATTACATAACATGATAAATGCTAACAATTTATGTTCATTAAGAAAGCAGCATTCCAACAAAATAATTCCCATAAAGGTTTCTTTTGCCCCCACTTTCCAAGAGGTAGGGGTGCGTGTGTGTGTGTGCGTGTGTGTGTGTGTGTGTGTATCTATGGAGAGAGAGAAAGAGAATGTACCAGCTTAGAAATCAACAAGCAAGTTGAAACAGTATTGGAAAAAAGTGTAATTTGTGAATAAAAAAATCCTATTTAGATGCAAGTTTTTCAATTAGAATAAAAAAGGCAACACAATGTTCAACACAATGATTGTTCAGATATGAGAAAAATATCACACAAGGCCTTTTCACAATTATTCTGGGAGGTTCTTTTGTACCAGCTAGGCAGGTGGGAAGATCCAGTTACTGTGCACTATGGTGGCGCAGTGGTTAGAGTGCAGTACTGCAGGCTACTTCTGCTGACTGCCAGCTGCCTACAATTTGGCAGTTCAAATCCCACCAGACTCAAGGTTGACTCAGCTTTCCATCCGTCGGAGGTTGGTAAAATGAGGACCCAAATTGTTGGGGGCAGTATGCTGAATCTGTAAACCACTTAGAGAAGGCTGTAAAGCACTGTAAAAAATAACATATAAGTGCTATTGCTAATATGTTGACTTGCAAAAGATTGTTGGATGTTTTCTAAGGTGAGGAATTTCACGCTAGGCAAAATATAGATCCCACATTCTGTTTTGTTAAATTCCTTGTATCTGAAACCAGTAAAATTGTGTATCTTGCCATCCTCTTAATCTCCAGAGGTGCAGCGGCTTCTTTTCCTTTCTTTTTCCTTTCCTTTTCCACTAATAGTTTTTGTGCATGAGGCTGTTGGTAGAATTTCTTTCCTTCTGTTTCACTGACATTTGCCTTCAAATCCCACTTTAAGTATGGCAATAAACAAACATCCAATTAAGGAAATAAACTAACAGTTCATTGCTTTTGTCAGAATGATAAAACTGATATTGTGACACAGGTTCTGCCCCTTTTAGGTATGCATGCAACATTGTGATACATGGACGAAAGTGGTGGGCTTCGGTTGCAATGCTACAACATTATTTATGCCCTTCCCATTGCTTGCCCAGACCACAGAAGCAAAACCCTTTTGATTATTGATGGGAATCTGCAAGTAAGTATCACATGTAGCTATCTAGGCCCTAAATGGTTAGAATCCTGCTCCCCCCTCCTTACTTCTCTGCTTCCTTCCAAGAAGCTGCCATCATCACTGCTACAGTATTATATTTATTCTTCTCCTTCTTTTCAGGCAATTATCTCCCAAGCAGCTTACAACAACTTAAAAATAGAGTGAATCTCTGATCCTAGTTCACAATCTGAGAAGGCAAGGCTTCACACAAAAGGTGAGAAATGGAGAAAAAAGAGACCATAGGGAGTGCAATTCCTTAGGGCTATAAAAAAATATAAGCAATTTCCTGGTTGTTATAGACATTTCAATCTGGGATTTTTCCTTCCTAGAACTCCTGCATGAGTATCTCCTGCTTTTAAGAATATTTAAAATTAGGCTTGGAAAAGAAAGGGATTTATTTAGAAATTTTATTCTTAAAGTGCTCAAGAAATGGCTGTTTGGGCAAAATCTCTATACATGAGAGCATATTCCTGGATACTTTATGCAAGAGCCCAGCCCAGGTTTTCCTCTTATCATGTAGCTCCTGTGTAAGACTTGAAATAAATATAATCTTATATAAAACACTTCCCAATTTATTATATACGCAGAGCCAGGAAATTGTATCTGCCACAAATATAAACTAATATAAAGATATAACTAATTCATTTCCATTATATTACAGTTCCTGAAAAAAGGCTTTCACTTTTCACTTATTATATTGTACCTAGAAAGCTTATTTTCATCTCTAAAACCATCTTCTAGTTATGAAAACAGAGAAAGGTTGTTTCCAGTCTTGTCCTCCTTTGTATCTATTCTGAAAATATAGTAATATAATAATAGATCTTCCTTAACAAATTAAAAATGCTAATGACTTTTTTGTGATAAAACTGAATCTTGAAATTGAGAATATTACTTTGACCCAAATACCTATTTTTACACTTACATTGTGTTTTTTTGCAAATATTACACAGTAGAATGACATCTAGGTTTTCCATGAATTCCTCAACAAAAAGGAGTCTACGGACACCAAGAAAAGATTATTATTTTAATTGTGCTTGTTCTTATTTGCAATTACATTACATTTAACAAAGAACTCTACTTGCAGATTTAAGATAGGAAACCACCAGCTGTTGATGCTGACCCCCTTTCCAACTACTTGTGAAAGCTATTCTTAAAATTAGTCACATCTCAGGTGCTTCTTGTAGCCCCAGAACTGTGGCGCATCCAGAAGCTCCCTTGTGCCACACTGCTGGGCTGGGGTAGCTGGGTCTGCCAGGGTGGCTGCAGCTTTGTGCTGCTTTGTGGCTCAGTGACTTCCTGCAATCCCAGAGCTGCAATATGGCAAGCAGCTCCACAGCTACGTGGTCCTGGCACTGCTTGCTGCCCTACTAGGAAGGGTTCAGGATGTCCAAAAGGCAGAGATTGGGAGGCTAGGCAGCTGGAATAGTTGAAGGGCAGGCAGTCCTTTAGCTTGGAAGATCCAAAATTCAAGGCTAGCAAAAATCTTAAAATGAAGATAAAAATGAAACCTTAAACTTTTATTTTGGGTTTAATGGAAAAAGACTTGGGGGAAAATTGGAATTTCGACTTTATATATGTTGACGGCAGCAAGAAGTCAGATTGACATAATTCCATTTATTTATTTATTTATTTATTTATTTATTTATTTATTTATTTATTTATTTTATTTTATTTTGTCAAACACAACAATATATATAAATATAAGCATGAAATTACCACACAAATTGAATACAACCAAAGGGAACATTAGGACAGGAATGGTAGGCACGCTGGTATTCTTAAGCATGCCCCTTACAGACCTCTTAGGAATGGGGTGAGGTCAACAGTAGACAGTAGACAGTCTTTGGTTAAAGTTTTGGGGATTTTGGGATGAGACCATGGAATCAGGTAGTGCATTCCAGGCATTAACAACTCTGTTACTGTTACTGAAGTCATATTTTCTACAATCAAGATTGGAGCGGTTCACTTTAAGTTTAAATCTATTGTGTGCTTGTGTATTGTTGTGGTTGAAGTTGAAGTAGGACATTGTAGCAGATGATTTTATGAGTTATGCTCAGGTCATGCCGAAGGCAGCATAGTTCTAAATTTTCTAAATCCAGAATTTCAAGTCTGGTGGCATAATGTATTTTGTTGTGATCAGAGGAGTGGAGGATTCTTTTTGTAAAATATTTCTGGACATGCTCAATTGTATTAATGTCCGAAATGAAGTGTGGGTTCCGGACAGGCGAGCTGTTTATTCTCAACAGCCTTTGCTGCTACTGTATTTGTTTTAGGTAGACATTCAATAGATCTACAATTCAACCACAATCATATCCCGCAATACGCTCCCTAACCTACAGTAAAGAGGGGCATTTGGAAGAATTTCTCACCCAATACTCCAATATCAAAACCACTTGACAAATTACAGACAGAATCCTGAGTTCTTTTTCTTCCTGTAATCCTTCAAGAAATTAAAATTGAACGCCATACACTGAACAACTGTATGGAAAACAAGGTAAATTGCTTTTAGCGGATTTCTGTAAATTGTTGGCTGTTAATTTTCTGAGGACATTCAGAAAATAATCTACAATGAAATGAGCAGACCTTCCTTCTGAAAAAATAGAAATTATCCAGAAAGTTGTTATTCTAAGCATATTTATAAAGTTATTAAAATGCAGCAGGAATGATAGATGGACTGAATATTACACAGATTCCCTATCAAATTCATCCATTTAAAGAAAATGACTACTTCTTTCAGTTAAAGAATGGAAGGAGAATCAAGACCAAGACATTTTAATGTAAGCTTTATCAGCTTTGCTACCAACAAAGTTGTGTGGGAAAACAATGTCATTTCTCAAAGAAATATTCATTTAAGTTTGACAACAAATTTCCTTTAAAATATTTTTTCCAAACTAAATGTTATTGACACATTAACTACATACCTCAGTTCACTATCTCCTCAGAGAACTGGGCTTAAAACTCTGTAACTAAAATACTTAATAATCTTGTTTCTTCAAAATGACAGAACTTCACTTACATGGATGTGCATATATAAACCTTCTCCAGTCTCCAGATTATGTTTTGTGGGAGGTCATCTGAATCTCTATGTGTTTATGTAAACCTTGGTGTGTGGATGCACCTGAGTGTATGTTTAAGTCATTCATTTTCATTTTCTTATCCACAAAAAACCCTAGTCCTTAGTAATTACTCCAGTGACAACAGAGAAGAAATATATTCTTATACCTTAATCTGACAGTATGTTAATTTTTAGGGACTATTCTATTTGTCTGTTGATTTTATTTTTAAAATTTGTTTCAGCCATTCAAGTTTGGCTAGGTACACTTCTAGGACAGACTTGGCTGCTTGGCCTCAAACTTGGCCGCTTTAAGATTTATGGACTTCAACTCCCAGAATTCTCCAGACAGCATAGTTAGCTGGAGAATTCTGGGAGTTGAAGTCCACAAGTATTAAAGTGGCCAAGCATCAAGACATCTGCTCTAAGAAATAGATATCACAAACATTCCTGAAACTCTACTTTATTGCAAGGTGGAATAACAACATTTATTATATCAAAAAGAATGAAGGTGTGGCAATCCTGAGTTTCTTACTGCTTCCTGTTTTTCTGGGCTCAGTAGAGCTCTTCCTTTAAGATTATTTCCATATACCTCTACAGTTTAAGGTATCATGAATTGATAATTAATGTGTTTGATATTTATATATTATTGTTTTTATTTTGTTTCCGTATATAGTTTGCTCTGTATTTTTTTTTCAATAACATTATTTTTTTTAATTATGATATTTTCTGATTTGTTTCTCCACTCCCTAAACTGCATTCCAGTTTCGATCACAGTTTGGCTTTGGCAGAGCCACTCATAAGATAAAATTAAAAAGGACCTCAGGATGACCTTTCCAACCACCCAATTTGCATGGCTGGTTCTTGCATTTTAACAAGACAGTGACAGATTTAAGAGAAAGATATTT
The DNA here is from genome assembly GCF_028640845.1 of Ahaetulla prasina. Lineage (NCBI taxonomy): Eukaryota > Metazoa > Chordata > Lepidosauria > Squamata > Colubridae > Ahaetulla > Ahaetulla prasina. Next base: position 58,879,387 of record NC_080541.1, on the reverse strand, counting down.
GCATAAGAGATGTCAGTTACTGTTCAGTAAGAAAGCAAACATCCACATTCAATAACTATCCTTTGTCTTGTCTTCATGCCCAGAGGAAACTCTATTAGCCAACCCAGACACTGAATTTGTATATTGTTTTTCTATAATATGATCATTTAAAATGTATGCTTTTTTCATTAATCATTTCTGTACATTTAATTTATATTAGAATATCTTTCAAAGCATAGTCTTCTTGCAATCTTATTTTTCTTATTTATTTTTCTTGTTTTTATTCAGTAGAATTCCTGGTGGTGCATGGCAATAAAAATGCAAAATAAGTCACATTAAAAACAAATAAAAATATTTTAAAAACAAATCCCTTTAACAGTCTAGCATTATCAGATATTGCTGGTCATCAACAGATCATTTTGGCTACCAGATATTTCCTATTTGATGTTTTTGGGGTTTATTCTTATCAATCTACACTTTTAGATTTCTTTACAGCAAGAAAGATTTGGTCTGCAGGATCAACAACAAAGGAAATTGCTAGGCAGGTCTCACATGTTGGCTAAATGTAGCTTGCAGTTGAAAACAAAATCTCTCTGGCATTAAACTCAGAAAAGAGGCTCCCAATAGATACCTGAATTTCTGCAAGCACTCTCAGTACCTGGTGACTTTCTTAATGTTTCCCTTCCTCTGATTCCATCACTTGTAAAAATAGCTAAAACAGCCTGACAAGAAGCGGCCAAGTCAAATAATTTGCTAATTTGAATCTTCCTGTTCAAACGCAAAAGGAAGAATTAGTGATATTTTTGTCAGTGGATGCATGTACAGAGTTGAGGAAAGTCCCAATTTATATTAAAGATTATTGCTTCTCTAAAATTATTTAGATATTTTGCAATACCAGAAAACCAAAGTTCATTGCTCACATACTGTCTTTTTTTTTTTTAAGCAATGTAATTGTCCTGGTTTTTATCCAGGAGCCCCAGTGGTGCAGTGGTGGCAGATTCCAGGCTGTGGGCAGGTAAACTAGGGGTGAAATGCTACCGGTTAGGACCGGTTCGGGTGAACCAGTAGTAATAAAAGTTATCAGTTCAGGCAAACCGGTAGTAAAAAAATGTGATAATCAGCTGTGCCGCATAATTTAGATTCGCTAGAAAGCAGGAAATCCTGTTTTCTTGCGAATCTAAATCTGTTCCCCCCGACCCTTGCTGTTCTACTTATCTTAGAAAAGGCTTCTTAAGCCTTCTTCCTCAGCACTGCGTGGTAGCACCTGTGGTACACATGTGCAGGAAGTACACGTTTGGTGCATACTGTGCATACGTGTGGGAAGCGTGCATTTGGAGTGTACTGTGCATGTGTTTGGCACGTACCATGTATGTGTGCATGCAGCGAACTGGTAGCAGACCTTGGAGGATTTCACCACTGAGGCAAACTCTTCCTAAAACCTGGAGTTTGATCCTGATGAGGCTCAAGGTTGACTCAACCTTCCATTCTTCCAAGGTCGGTAAAATAAGGACCCAGATTGTTGAGGGAAAAATGCATATGTCATAAACCGCCCAGAGAGTTCTGTAAAGCACAATGGGTTTCGTATATAAGTCTAAATCTATAGCTACTGCTATTGCTATAAATTTATCAAGAGCATCCATATAAAGTGAGTAATGTGGCTTTATGTCATCTAACAAGACACTTCTCTTCCCTGTTTAAGTTTGGCCCCAAATATCAATGCAGTCTGTGGCCAGAGAAAGTATAATTTCTAAATCTATAAAAGGAGACAACGCCAGTATGTTTTGCAGTTTATGTTGCGTGGTGATTAAATATGTAATTGACCATTTTCTGGCTTTTTGAAGTACAAGTGCTGAGAGGCATATTTTGGTGCATGCTGTTTATATGGTGTGGGGGGTGGGGAATCAAGCCAGGCATGTTTTTGTTATTATTTATAAAGATTGTAAAATTGACTAGAAACTAAGAAGCATGATTAAGTCTGTGTTACTGATAAGTACAGTTACCTAAAGAAGGATTTGGAAACCTGGGAGTTATTCTCCCCCCGCCCCCAGGATTGTAAATTTAATCAAAAAGCGGGTATAAAAATGATACTTATGTTCGGTGTAAGCATTTACATAAGAAGTGAAAAATCAGCATTCTATGAAAAATGGAAACTAAGTGCTTGGATGAGAGATGCTCACTATACATTTACTATTTGTAGACGGATATCTGGCAGTCACCAGTAACAGCCCTTCCTCCCTCCCTTCCTTCCTCCCTTCCTTCCTTCCTTCCTTCCTTCCCTCCTTCCTTCCTTCTTCCTTTTCTCCCTCCATGGAACTTTGAGGAGCACTGCACTTGACTTAGAAAAAGAAAACACTTTAGTGTGGATGTTTGTTAGAAAGAGTGTGGGAAAGCAACCTAGGAATAAGTTGCAGGCAAGAGAAGGGCCAGGATAAAATACAACTGGCCAGGATGGAAGAGCAGGAATAAATTTCCACAAACTCCAGCAAACAGTGGAAGAGCTGAAAAGGGAAATTGAGTCTGTTCCATGTCTATTAAATGGGAGTAGAACCTCCTCCAGTCTGCATCTATACCCAGCCATACACTTTTCTTTTTCCCAGTCACTTGTCTACACTACTAAGGACTATGCAAAGCCAACTTAGAGTGAACTCTGCTAGTTCAGAGTCTCAGTACTGCTAAGCTGATAATATCAGAATTCCAGTCAGCATGAGGGAACAGCTAACTTCAAGATAGCTAAATATAAAAGATAAGTTATAGATTAGGCAATTATATTTGTAAAAAGGGGAAAACAACTGTACATTAGATTAGTTAGAACATACATAATGCACATAGACATAGACACATAGCTATATGATATCATTTAATGATAAGAGTTACATGGGAGCTAAAAAAAATAAGTAAGAATTATGAAATGGTTTTTGTACAATAAAATCTCCCTGAAAACATAGGGGAGACAACAGCTTCATCATGATTATTGAATTAAAGTGTCAATCTCTGTTTCTCATTAAAAATAATTGTGGGGACATGCTGGAGGATCCAGCAGGATATTATCAGGGGTGGGTTCTAATTTTTTTTACTACCGGTTCTGTGGGTGTGGCTTATTTTGTGGGCGTGGCTTGGTGGTCATGTGACACTGGGTGTGGTTTGGTGGTCATGTGACTGGGTGATAGTAGCTTGGCCATCATGTGACTGGGTGGGTGTGGCCAATAACAATAAATAATAAAAATAATAAACAAAGTATACAAAACAATAAGAGGTACCAAAAACCAAGTTTCACACTTTACACACACACAACACAATGCAACGCAACACAACTGACTCACACACAATGTAAAAAGCAGCTGCACTTCACCCCAAAGGGCCCCTGCAACAAGCAGGAACCTGTTGTGTCTCGTCCGCTTTCACCGCAGCCGGGGCCTTCTTATCTGCTTCCGAACGCTGAGGAATGTCCTAGTATGCCTCCCGGCCCCAGCCCTGGCTCCATGCCCAGACAGGCTGAGGAGGAAGAAGTACCTCCAGCCCCCAGCTCTGGCTCCATGCCCAGGCAAACGGAGCAACTAGACCCCTCCCCCTCCTCCACAGCATGTGAGCCTGAGGAAGGTCAATTACCAACAGTTGCAGACTGGAGTGACCCTCGCTTCAGAAGAATTGATAGGCGGCGGCGACAGAAGGAAGGGAGGGGCAGGCCTGGATAAGTGCTGAGTCATGGAGCCACACCCCATGGCCTATATAAAGGATCTGCTTTCTGGCATTCTCTGAGTCAGCAAAGTCTAACATATCTTGCTGAAGTCACTTTCTGGTCTCCTGCCTGCCTTGAGAACTTTGCTAGGACTTTGGCAGAGCTGCAGAGGCACGCCTTATTCGGATTTCCCTGACCCGGCCGTCAGCAGAGGAGTGGGACACGACAGAACCTCACAAAGCCACAAAAAGCTCAAAAACCAAGTTTCACACTTTACACACACACAACATAACGCAACACAACTGACTCACACACAATGTAAAAGCAGCTGCACTTCACCCAAAAGGGCCTCTGCAACAAGCAGGAACCTCACAAAGCCACAAAAAGCTCAAAAACCAAGTTTCACACTTTACACACACACACACACACACACACAACACAACAGATTCACACACACAAAATGTCACATACAGCTTTGTGAGATTCTGTGTGTTTGTGTAGTTAGAGTGAAACACTACAGAAACACACCAAATCTCAGAAAGCGGCACAAATATTTTGTTATTTTATTTAAATTTTTTAGATCGGGGTCTACAACCTTATAACTTTAAAGTTTGTGGACTTCAACTCCCAGAGTTCCTCAGCCAGCAAAGCATTTGGCTGAGCAATGGATTCCAGGCAGATTTGTGGACTTCAACTCCCAGAGTTCCTGGGGAACTCCAATCAATTATATTAGCTGCAACTGATTCTGCCTTCCAGACAATGTAACTGAGCCAAAGGAAAGCGAGCCCGAAAGGAGCTTGCTTAATTAAGTAAGTGAGGAGGGGGGATTGGGTGGCCAGAGAAAAAAAGTTTTTAAAATGCTCCTCTGAGGAGCCCTGCTCAGCCACACAATCATCAGAGGGTTTTTTTTCCTTTTAAAAGCCCCTTTTTGGCTGAAGAAAAGAGGTTTTTAAAAGTAAAAAACAAAACAAAACACCTCTGATGGTCGGAGAACCGGTTTGGGGACATGGCCAGCCAGCCATTACCACCGGTTCTCCGAACGCCAGCAGAGTTTTACTACTGGCTCTACAGAACTGGAGCGAACCGGGGGCAACCCACCACTGGATATTATGGTGTGTGTGTGATGTGCCCAAAAGTTACGTTGGAAGCCATGCCATGTGATCAAACTCTGACCACATTTTTTATGTGAGTTTTCATGTGCAATGCCTGTGAAATGCATACAAAAACAATTATCTCCACCTTTTTTATTTTATTATTTTTATTTTTATTTTTGTCACAACAATATATGTAAGTATCATACAGAAAGGTTATATAATATAAGGTATAAGCATATATATATATATATATAGGAAGAAGAAATGGGGATTTTCCCATTTTTAATGGGGATTTTATTATTTTTATTATCATTTTAATTATTCGGCCAATTCTAATAAGTTTTTTAATGGATGTTTTATTTGTATTTATATGTATGTTTTTATTTGGTTGTGAACCGCCCTGAGTCCCTAGGGAGATAGAGCGGTATAAAAATATGAATAAATAAATAAATAAATAAATAAATAAGAAAAGTAAAACAATAGGACAGGAATGGTAGGCACGTTTGTGCGCTTATGCACCTTAGATGTCCCTGGCACCTTGAAGAAGCAGACTGCTTCCACAGAGTATTTTAATATATTTTTTCTCATGAGTTTGCTCGGTGAAATTATCTGCCTACCAGCTATAATGGTAATACATTCTGTAGCAAAACAGAAAGACATTCTTCCTGAAGCAAACTATATTAAAAAGTTGTCCGTGAATTGAAACCTAAAGACAAAATTTTTAAAAAATGTTCTCATTGACAGTTTCCCAAGAACTCTGTACTAAATGGAGACTAGCCCAGAACTTGATTAGGGTATCAGGATCAATCGTGGACCTTTTCTTTTCTAATATCACTAGAGAAGTTCATTTCCATTCTATTAATGGGAAGGAATTTCATACAGCCATACATTTTCCATCATTGCAGTTAACTGAATACTATGACATTTATTTCAAATACAACCCTATTGAGAATTGTGCCACATGACCACTTAAACATTTGAATCTGCTATCATTTTAACATTGAATATCTGCAGGAGAATGAGAATGATTTTTTTTTAAAAAAAGAAGAAGTCTTGGAGTCTTTATTGGATGGTTATTATTTTTGCAGTCTGTCTCTCTCTCGAGTTTTGTAGAATAGAGAAGAAAGAATTTTACAGCCACTGCTGTTCAAATGAATATGAGTAGTCTCTTCATCGCATTGGCAGAAAATAAATGGCAAGATAAAGATTTCTTATTTCACAAAAGACAAAGAAATTTTCTCTGCTCTTGACTGATCTTGATGATTTGGGATTTTTTTTTTAAAGCCTTTATGAAAGGAGAATAAATGAATGTGAATCATAGGATCTGGAAGGACACAACTATACACTGAGGATTATTATTTTCACATTTTTTCTTTAGTATGGACTTTAACCTAGAAGCTTTCCTCCCCATTCCAAATCCTTAGATGATACTAGTGTTTTCTTCTAAATCTCTGTAAGAAATCTTTAGCTAAGGGAAAAACAGATTTCAGAATGGACATATGTGGCAATTAAATGACTTTATCCAAAGAACAGCTACCTTAAATAAGTTTTGGATAAGAAAATACTGGAAATGTTTGGAATAAATGGAAAATCTATCCAAGAAAACAAATTAAAATGCAATCAATGAACATAGTGGCAGATAGCTAAGAAAGAGTTCAACCTCGTGCAGACTTATTCCAAAGAGTAGAATTTATATTAAGTAGATATAAATTTAACTCAGTGATAAATATTTCATTGAAAGTAGGAATCAGAGAAAACCTTTGGGACTGAGAGTTAGGGAGTGCTCAACCCCAGGAATATTATGACTTTTGCTGTGATCAATGATGCATATTAATTAAAATCTTAAATTGTTCAGTTTTTATTGTATAATATTGTATTTGACTTTTATTGCTTCACCCGTTGTTCTTGTATATTATTTAGAGTTTATTGACTAGTCTATGAATTCACAGGCAAAATAAATAAAATACTATATATGCACACAAAAGAAAGTCCCACTATTAGATTGGAAGCACGGAAAAAAGGCAGGCAGGCTGTGGAACTATTCAGCACCTTTTATTAGTTAACAGCTAGCAATACGAACGCCTGGCAATCTGTCAGGACTTGCTCTTTATAGAGGTCCAGCATGCAAGCTGGCCACTGACAGCACTTTATTTTTCCCTCCACAATTTTAACCAGTCATCAGCGGTCATGCAAATAACTTATGTACATATGTATGTAACACCCTTCCCCTCCTAGATGGAGGATTGTCCAGTCTGTGGCCAACAAAAGTCACATAATTGCGCAGGTAGGTGGGGTGCCTAAAAGTCCTGGGCCTGCATGATTCAGTTGTTCCTGGGCTGTTGGCAGGTGCAGTTGGACCTGTTGTCTCTCCAGCTGCCAGCAGTGGAAAAGCCTGGAACTCCCCCTTGGGCGTTGAAGTTCCAGGCCTGGCATCGTGGCTTCTCCACTCCTGGACACTGCGCTGGACTCCATCGAATACAGATAAGTCTTTGCGTTCTCCTCCTGGGTTGTAGAGCAGGTCATCTCAGTTGTTTGCAGTTAGGGCTAATCCTCTGTTGTCGGCCTCTCGCTCGTCATTCTGGTATGGTCCTTGGACTTGTGGGATTCTGTTCCAAGGTCCTTTCCGGGCTCTCCTCTTCCAGTTCCCTTAACTGGTATCCCCCTAGCCAGTTCCGGAATTGGTCAATGTGTCTTGTCCATATCCGGCCATTGTCCAGCTCCACTTTATAAAACTTGGGGCCTGTGACAGCCAGACCCTAGCCTTTACCCAGGTGGGGTAGCCCGCATAATTTTGAGCAAATACCAGATCATCTATTTCAAATGATTTGATGGATCCAGCTAGGTCCAAGGGTTTCTCAGGGTGATAATCTGGGTGCAGTCGATCTAGTCAAGATCTCAGCTTATGCCCCATTAGCAGTCCGGCTGGACTTCTGTTGATAATTGAGCTAGGTGTGATGCGTTGGGCCAGGAGGAACTGGTCGATTTTCTCTTGCCAGTTCCCCAGTTCCCACGCGGGTGAGGGTTTCCTTGGTCAGTCTCACCATTCATTCAGCCTGTCCATTACTCACCGGTTTGAACAGGGCCATCAAGGCTTGTCTGATCCCTTATGCTGATAGGAATGATTCTATTATTTTAGCAGTCAACTGAGGTCTGTTGTCTGAGACCAGGATGTTGGGTAGGCCATGGGTTGCAAACAACTTCCTCAATGCCTTGATGGTTGCTTCCGTCATCAGGGCTGGCATGATGATGACTTCCAGCCACTTCAAATAGGCGTTCACCACTATTAAGAATATCTGCCCCCCCCATAGGTGTACCCTTGACCAGGGTCCCTTGGGTGCTTCCCATTTATGTGGGGTGGTGCAGGATGGCGCTGGTCCTCCTGGCATGGCATACTTGTTGCCACCCACTCCATGATGTCCCGGTCCAAATTGGGCCACCAAATATAGCTTTGTACCAACGCTTTCATGCGCATGATTCCTGTAATGTAGTGTCTCTAGAACTTGTTTCCATAGGCTCTGGGGTACGACTCTCTCCCCCCATAGCAGGCACCCCTTCAACACAGACAACTGCCTTTTTTCAATGTTTATAAATTCGTTCCCCACCTTTTCTTGTGGCCACCCCCTCAACAACCAGTTCAAAACTCTAGACAACACCTGTCACTTCTGGTGTGTTCTGCAATCTCTGTGAATGTGCTGGGTCTTGTCAGTGTCTATCAGCATGACTTGTGTAGCTAGTGCGGGGTCCTCCACAAGTTCCGGCATTGGGCATAGGCTGAATTGCGTTGCTGCATTGCTGATACTGCACCAGTTTATAACTGTATCCCATTAGGAAGATGGACCATCTTAAACTGGGAGACATAAAAACCAGAGTCTGCTGGTCTCCTGCGATTAGGCCCAGGAGCGGTTTGTGGTTGGTGATGAGTTTGAATCTTCATCGATATAGATACTCATGGAACTGCTTTATCCCAGCAACAGCAGGAAGTGCCTCTTTGTCCAGCTGACTATAGTTCCTCTCGGCTGGGGATAATGTCTTTGAATAGTATGCTATAGGAGCTTCTGAGCCATCTGGAAGCCTATGGCTGAGAATGGCTCCAACTCCGAAGGGGGAAGCATCACATGTCAGAAGTAGAGGAAGAGTTTCAGTGTACTGTATGAGGACGCTGTCGGATGACAGTAGTTCTTTCTCAGCTGTGAATGTGTTGTCCTCCTTCCGTCCCCAAGTCCACGTGGTCATCTTCCCCATGAGTCTATGGAGCGGTTCAGCAATGGTAGCCATTTGTTTCAAAAAGATACTGTAAAAGTTCAATAGTCCCCAAAGGGCTTGTAATTCCATTTTATTCTTTGGAGTTGGGGCTTCCTTTATGGCTTTTATTTTACTGCTAATGGGGTGGATTCCTGACCCATCAATTAGATAGCCTAGGAACTCTTTGCGCCAATTGCACACAAAGTGCGTGCGCAAAGCGAGCCGGTAGTAACACCGGTTAGAACCCACCACTGCACCCACTGTATATAATTGGATATAATATCAGATTTTATTATAGGTAAGTAAGCATGAAATTATACCTTAATCTCTTAGCTATAAAATCATCATCATTATCGCCACCCTCATCTTCACCATCCCTATCCTCACCACCACCATCATCATTGTATTATTGCCCATACTGAATATACGCAATGCCATGACAGAATTACAAAACACATGGATTATAATTTATGTAAAAGTTTGGCTTTTACTGCTACCAGAATTACTAGGGCCACATAACTGAAAAATTCCTGAATAATAAGGAGGTCAAATTCTTGTTGGATTTTAAAACACAGGCCTCACAGAATCTGAAACATAAACTGAGAGATGTTATATGATTAAAATAAAAAAGAAGTTCAGGTTCATAGATGTAGCAATAGCAGAACATGAATGAATTGACAAAAAACAAAAAGAAAAGGCAACAAAATACCAGAATTTGCAAATTGAAGTTGAAAGGCTTGGGAAGGAAAAAAGTCAACTATAATATAAATATGGAAATCTTAGATCTGTACCAAAGGGTTTCACTAAATATTGGGAAGTTTTAAATTTACTGGACTAAACCGCACTAACTTTGAAAAAAAGATGTATGGAACTTTCTACATACCATGACTATACTTCCATGATTCCTGGGCTCTTATTTAGAACTGGAATAATCATAAAATACTTAGTCTAAAAACTGATATGCTTTGAATGAATATGCAATAATAACTACAACATTACTGAGCAAGTAATTGGAGTTGTAACTATTTATGTAATATGGTATTGTATGGCATGATTTGTCAGACTGAATGGATGTTATTCTTCAGCATTGACAATTTAATGACTGTTTTTATGTTTGAAATGGATTGTTGCCAAGAAGAAAAATGACCAGTTGTTTTGCCAATGAGAAAGAAATTTGTACAGCTATTCCCTGCTTCACTTCTTTCTCTCCTTTTGCCAATAAACTATGAATGCTAGGTCATGCATTGTAACGAAGTCTGTCTAATACTTTTATTATTATTTTTTATCCATGGTCATTGAGATCTACTTTTTAAATTGAGGTTACCTATATGGAGTGTCAACTTTTTGATGTCTATGTTACTTGTAGTTATTACATAGCATGGGTGAGTCTTTAAATTTGAAGTAGAATATTTCTCGCCCAAAGCGTAAGTGCAGTGGTGGGATTCAAATAATTTAACTGATCATTTAATGATTTTTTCCAACAACCAGTTCACTAAACTGCTCAGAAAGTTAACAACCGGTTCTCCCAAAGTGGTGCGAACTGGCTGAATCCCACCACTGCGTAAATGGGATGTCCTAAACATATGTCTTTAAAAAGGAGAACAGGAGTTAAAAATGTTAATACTTGCTTCTTCAGATTGTGATGTGGTGGGGTTTTTTTTTGGTCTTGGACTTGATCTGACTGTGAACAACCATTGAGTTGCATTCAGAATTGAAAGCTTTTTCAAAATGACAGAAGCAGCATTATACTATGACAATACTTGTTATACTATGCTCCAATCCTTTGGCATGAGAGTGCAACATCATGGCCCATGTTCAAGAAGGCTGAAGCTTTATCACAGAGCAAAATGCTGCTTTCATCCTTTGCCCTCCTTGTTCTCTTACAGACCACTCTGAGCAAGCATACCAGAGGCTGTATGATTTATTTATTAACTGGTTTTTAAGGCCACCCACTCAAATTATGCAACCATGGGCAGTGTATGTGGCAGCAGCTGGCAGAATAACCGTCCTAACACATAAAACCTGACTTCTGCACCAGGGGCGGGTTTCAAAACCTGTTGCTATTGGTTTGCTCATTGGTGGGTGGGCGGAGCTGCCACTACTACTGGTTTGCCCTCCACTATCTGTTCGCCCGAACCGGGGCAAATTGGTAGCAACCTACCACTGTTCTGTATTCATGTATACATCACATGCAAAACCTGTATACACGCTCATACCATTCATATACACACGTAAGAGGCACTGTTATGGAAATATTTAGTTCCCTGAATGACCCAAGACAATAATCTGTGAATGGATTATCCTTTACTTAGGTGAATAAGGATATCGAGGCAAAGAGGAAAAGATAGAAAAATGTGTTTTCCAAGTATCTGTATATCAATCTCCATTAGATTATCTTTAATTCGTAATGGCAGAACATAAAGCAAACATTATTGTTCAGCCTCATTTCTATGTTTGCCTACTACGCATTATGCTGAACAGTTTGGGGAACATGACTTTTTTTTAAAAAAAATGAATTATGTTTAATTATTTCATGGAACTGTTACATTGCTAGCCGTTTCTTCTGTTCAGTGGAAACATGCTGTGAACAATTTCTCACTTTAGCAAATCTGTTTTTGTTACTACAGTTATAGCTTTCACTTCTACTTATTTAGATTTCCTACCAGTTCATTTCTAACTTTAAACAATTACTGTACTCTGATCTTGAGAGGGTTACCTATTTTATTCCAGTTCTTGGTAGTTGGTTGTTTCCAGTTTTCTTTCTTTTGACATCAAATGTTTCCCTCTTTATTGCTTTTGTAATTTTATATTAACTTTGTATTTGTATCATTATTTTTTAAATTCTTCCCTACTGACTGCTGCTTGTTACATCATTCAGTCTCTGAAAATGATTTATGGATTTGTTTGTATCTTTTAAAGTTCTGAACAGTCTTGTTTTCTTGACCCCAGTGGTGGACTTTACTCATATAGTACATTAATTAAAGAGGGTTTTTTTTAGTATAAGCAATGTGCTTTGGCATACTTTGGAAGTCCCTTGAATATGCAGAAATAATCTGTGTATCTGGGGATGGACCCATTTTGTATCCTATCATTTTGTAGCAGGTATTCATGTTTGGTGTTAGATTATGATTTCAGATGTAGATATGTAGAAAAATAGCATTTTGTTTGTCTCTAGCTGTAATCAGGTTGTTTCTTCAGTTAAAACATATAGCTGAAAATATCTTGAGATTATTTTCCTAGGATATTGATCCAACTAAAAACATGTAGCTACCAGTTTCTATAGATTCTTGCAATGTGTATTTTTCTATATAGCAAAAATAGGCAGATGCTTATCTATGATTCTGGTTCTTGTACTTGAGAAGATTATGTATAAACAGAAATTAATCACAGCCTACCACAGCAATATATACTTGAAGACAATTCTTGCTTGAAAGTAATCATTTTTGTAAGAATTATCTTCAGTCAAGGAAAGAACTCTCCATAGAGAGACATTTTAGACCATAAGTTTTTAGTTCAATTTCTGAGTTCAGCTGCCAGCCACTTTTTCTGCTCGTAACCTTTCCTCTCCTTCCCCTCCTTCCTCTTACCAAGGAAAAGAAAAAAAACTTCTCAGTCACGCTTGTTCCTCATTATAATTCTAAAATCATAATGGCTTTTCCTACATAAAATGTGCTACTTAACATTTTACACATTTTATCCCACACATATAGAAGATGGCACCAATTTTACTAAAAATATATATATAGGTGCCTTCTCCTGCTGTGAGACACAATATATTTTACAAGGATGTAGCCCTAGCAACTATTTTTTTTCCAAAGTCATCTGTTTTGAAAGTTCTATCTCACAGTAAAACCCTAATTTTTACAGAGTTTAGACTGCATTTAGTTTACTTAGGACATAACAGAAAAAAATCTCAGTTTAGACTTGTCTTTTAAACAATGGACAAAGTTAAGACAATTAACTCGTTGCTCCCATGTAACACTACTCCTGCGCAGTTTTCACTGGCTCCCTGTGGTCTTTCGGGTGCGCTTTAAGATTTTGGTTACCACCTTTAAAGCGCTCCATGGCTTAGGACCCGGGTACTTACGGGACCGCCTGCTGTTACCTTTTGCCTCCCACCGACCCGTACGCTCTCACAGAGAGGGCCTTCTCAGGGTGCCGTCCGCCAAACAATGTCAGCTGGCGGCCCCCAGGGGCAGGGCCTTCTCTGTTGGAGCTCCTACGCTCTGGAACGAGCTTCCCCCTGGTTTACGTCAAGTGCCTGATCTTCGGACTTTTCGCCGTGAGCTGAAAACGCACCTATTTATTCAAGCGGGACTGGCCTAAAATTTTATTGGGGTTATTTATATTTTAATGTTTTAAATTGTTTTAAATTTGGCCACCTATAATATGTTTTGTTTTAATTTCTTTTAATGTTTATACTGTGATTTTTACTTGGCTGTACACCGCCCTGAGTCCTTCGGGAGAAGGGCGGTATAAAAATTGAATAAAATAAAATAAATAAATAATGGAAAATAATATAAGTAATTGATGAAAAGTAAGTCATTTGTCTCAATGTGCACCGTTTGTGTGAATCTGAAATAGATACAGTTGTATTTTCTGCAGCAATTTAGGTAACGATATGTTTTGATGAAAATGTTTACAAGCAATTATACAAATTATATAAATGATGCATCATATAGAAATTGCATTAAGTGCACAAATCACTTTTAGCAGACTTTTAGATTTAACTAGACAACCTGCTACTCTCGGTGTCACCATTTCAGAGCTTCAATCATGGCAGAGATTCTTCTAAAGTCCTTGAAAAATTCAGGGAGATATTCAGGGATGTATATCTGCCTTGAAAGTAGTCCATGGAAAAGTTGGCCACAGAAAATGTTTTATGACATTTTGTATTATGTCATAAAATGCTTTGTATTATTTTTTCAGACAGTTTTATAAAATTTGCCACATTTCATTCCACAGGAGTCATGGTTCCCAGATTTTGGATTGATTCTGTAAGTTAGCCGATTTGAAATGCCTTGGTTCTAAATGTTTTGCTCTGTGATGCACTGCTTTGCCCAGTGAAAGGTTACTGATGCTAGCGATTTAGTAGGATGTAGATGAACATCTGTCTCCTCCAAATAGTTTTTTTTTTTACTGCCCTTTGGCCTTCATTGTTACTGAGTTAACTATTACTGAGTTAACTATCCAAGATCAGAATTTAGGACAATATCAGGAGAAGATGGAATAAGATGAGGAGTATTTTTCAGTTTAAAGCAGCAGAAGGCAAAGGGTTTTAGTTCCTGATTGGTTACAAGTCAGGCTTCTAGTCATTAATTTACAATGTAAAAGTGAGCTTTTTGCCTGACTGAGAATGAAACCATGTAGACAGAATACACTGCCACTGAATCAGTGGTGGGTTTCCAATTTTTTTACTGCTGGTTCTGTGGGTGTGGTTTGATGGGCGTGGCAGGGGAAGGATACTGTAAAATCTCCATTCCCTCCCCAATCCAGAGGAAGGTTCCTGCAAAATCCCCATTTCCTCCCGATCAGCTGGGACTTGGGAGGCAGAGAATAGATGGGGGCAGGGCCAGTCAGAGGTGGTATTTACTCCGAACTACTCAAAGTTTCCTCTACCAGTTCTCAAGAACTGGTCAGAACCTGCTGAAACCCATCTCTGCACTGAATGTAGTACCTCGACACTTGTCGGTAATTCATTCTGGAAGACACAATGAAATAAGTACCATGTGATTTACCACATGACCTGCTATTTCAGCTGGAAAAAATAGCAAGTCATGAGGTAGCTGATGTCAGCAAGTTCCTTGTTGCACATCAACTACTGGGAGAAATATGAGTGACAGGACAAGATTACTGCTTCAAAACGCGTTCAACAAGTTTTGAAGCAATCGAGTGCCGAGGAATGACTGTACTGAAAAGGCTGTGTCTTTGCTTTTGGATTTATTAGGTTCATTTCTTCTTAATAATCCTTTCTAATTTCACTTCTATCTTTCAACAAATATTCCAGCTCCAAAATTAAATGACTTCTCTAAAATGATTAATAATACAGTAAAAGTTGGAAATTTCCTTGAGCTTCATACCCTGCCCTCACCCCTGGAAGAACAGTTTGGTAGTTCTTATTGACATTACTGTGCTGTGTGAGAAAATAGTGTTCCACATCATTGTTACTCTCTGGCAATTAATGGGTAAAAATTAAAGTAACACAATATTTGCTATAGTGCTACCACCTGGCTATAGTATTGAGGAATCTGACTAGAGGTATCAACCCTTCCATCCAAGGAGATAACAAATCTCACAGGGCAGAGATAAAATTAAACTTTATTAAAGAAAGATACAATTGTAGAAAGGCATAGTTATCCATAACAGAATGCAGGTATGTAATGCTATAAAAGAAATTACAATAGTATCTTAAAATGGAGATCAAGCAATTGTTCCAATTTAATGGAACAAGAAAAGTATTTAATAGACTATATAAATATAAGAAAACAGCAGACCACAAGGGGGTGCTGAATGGCTAACAATAAAGAGAAACTGGTTTGTAAGAGATAAATAACACAGATTCCCTGAAGGTTTGGTTTAAACTGACATAAAATATAATGGTCTTAAATTATGTAGAGAAAATAAAACTTGTTGCAGTACTGTATGCATAAAACACACTTTAACTTGGTGTAATTCTAATAATTCTAGTAATTCTAAAACTAGTCATGTATTCTACCAAGGTACAAGATCCTCTAATCCATAGCTGAAGAAAAATGATCTCAGCTTTTTCTCGTACTTTTCTCTAGCAATTCTTTTTTTGTCTCCCTCCACACAGAGTTCTGTCTTGTCTTTTATTAGAACATAACTTGTGTCTAGGAAGTTGAGGAACTCTCTTGAGCATACATGCCAAAATCTATGCCTGAGAAAAGTTGTTTATTCAAATTCAGATGCTGTCTAGTCTCTAGACTGGAAGGGAGGCTACAGTATCATTTATATTGCTGACTTTTACAGCATCATGCATTTATGTTATATTTCTGGTATGAAAAAGGTACCTAATTTTGGAATCTTGTAAAAATCTCTGTCTTTGAATGCATGATGAGAAGACAAGCAATGTTCGGCAGCATCAGGAATGAGGCAGGCTCTACACTCTAAAAACCATTACAAGGTAAAAGCACAAAAATATTGTTTTCTTTTCCTTATATAAGTAAATTTTAGAAACCCGAGGAAACTTTTTCTAAAGGATACAGCTAGTGATTAGCTGATTGGAAATTTAAGGGTTTTGTTGACTAGCAAAGCAGGTTAGAAACATGTTCAAACCGAATTATTGAAATTGAAATCCTAAAACAGCTATATGTGCTTATACTTGTTTATTTGCTCACTTCCTTTGGGAAACCAATGTGTATCTATTGCACATTGCCTTCTTCTGATTCTCAAGCCACCTCATTTAGAAAGTTTCATAAGATTCAAAAATTAAGTCTAGGATCTTTAAACCACATCCATGTCCACTTCTCATTCAGCTAATTATAAAAAAAGACCACTTCTATTTTGCTAGTGTTCTTGAGTGATAGTCTGAAGATATCAGAAAAGTAATAATTGTTAAACTTCTTAATGGCTTTTCAACCATTTAATAATTCATTTTGCATGTACTTTCAGCTCTATGTCTTATCTGACTTTATTTTGGCTGAATAACTGATCTCTTTATTAAAGACATATAATTATCCTACTGCTCTGAGTTAGTGGTTTGTGTGTGCCACAAATGTACGTTTGTGTAAGCGAAAAAGAATTGAGAGAAGAGAAGGTAGAGAATGAAAGGTTATTTTCTGATATATTTTCAGCTTGTTTGTTGACTCAAGTGAACAAGCATCTCTGCCTTCCAGATGCTATTCATCTTGTCAAGGTACAGAGGCTATGCTGTACCTGGTAGCAAATATTTACATCCATCCAACTGCTCTGGCACCTCACATGCACAGAAATGTGTTCAGTTCTCCCAGATGTGCATGAAAAGGCAGTCAGACACATGAAATAAAGCAGTGTAACCACTTCACATTGGAAAAAGGGGAGCATTGTGCTTCAAAGAGTTGCCTCATTTGCAGCATTATCAAAACAGAGCATTCCTACAACACTTCCAAAGCCTAATGTACCTGTCAGAGAGCCACCTTGGTTTAGTGGTTGAATTTTAGCTAGAAATCAGAATGCTGTGAGTTCTAGTCTTCTCTTAGGCATGAAGCCAGTTGCATGATCTTGGGCCAGTCATTCTTTCTCAACCCTAGGAAAAAGGCAATGACAACTCACTTCTGAAATCCTGCCAAGAAATCTGCAAAGACTAATCCAAGCAGTTTCTATAAATCAACACTGACTTGAAGGATATGTGTATGTGTGTGTGTGTATGTTTATTATATGTGTATTTATATAAAGGTGAAGATAAAGGATTCCCTTATCCAGTTGTGTCCAACTCTGGGGGGCGGTCCTTATCTATGTTTCTTATCCAAGGACCCAGCAGTTGTCAAAGACCCTTCTGCTGTCATGTGGCCAGCATGATTACACACCAAAGTGCACAAAACGCTGTTACCTTCCCACCAAAGTGGTGCCTATTTATCTACTCACACTTGCATGCTTTCAAACTGCTAGGTGGGCAGGAAATGGGACAAAGACAGGAACTCACCCCATTGTGCATATTGTAGGAAAGGAAGACATTTTAGTCTTGAACTCAAGATCTTTACCTGCTGAGCCATTGTTCCCCCTTATGTGTATGTGTATGTGTATGTGTATGTGTATGTGTATGTGTATGTACTGTACATGTATATATAAAGAATACACAAGTAATACTTGTTTTTGCCCGTTTTGTTTATCTGGTACCTAGCTTTTTTCACTTACATTTCATTCATTTTCACATTTCAGTGAAAATAAGAACCGAATTTGTAAAATGGCTCCTTCCTAATGGGTATACAAAATGATATACCAAATGCCTTTCAACACAAGAGCAGATCTTCTAGACCTTGCTGGAGTATCTAATTTTGGTTTCGATAGCTTTTAACACTGTTTTGTCATGTGTTTGCTACCTTTGTTTTTCCAAAAGAGCAAGAAATATTTTGCAGGATAACCTCTTATAATACTTGACTTTATCTTTTTTTCTTATCTCCTGCTTGAACTGACTGAATTCTAAAATAAGTAGGAGCAATTACTTGAAAAGCACTCAAACCTTAATGAAACAATTGAAGTTTTGATAATTGAGAAATAATTTTAAAGTTGCCTCTTATATTATCCAACCATAGTATTACTGTGGATAAGTGATATAATTACATTAACTGCAAAGTGGTTGATGAAATTTCTCTGCATGGCAGTCCAAGTATGACTATAACAACTCTACCTTGCACAAAATTCTATCCACGATAGGATTCTCTGCAGAATATGCAAATAATTATAGGATCTTCCTCTTGCTTATAAAGTTCCCTGATCATGGCATGCTGTAGATCATTATCACAAAACCCTCAAAATATTCAATTACATCCTTAACTTAATGGAAGATAACAGTATGAATGATGAAAGAAGCAAATGTGATGCTATAAATTTTTTCATGGAAAAAATGCCCCTCCCCCATAAATACATTAATAATTTGCGTATTAAAGTGGAGGAAGGACTATGGAATCTGATTACAACTTACTATTTCATATAGATATTTTGAATGTAGTAATCCCATCTAAGTCCTTGGCATGACTATATTTGAAAATAAAATTAATAACTACACCGACAGAATTGGAATGATTTTATGTGACACCTAATAGGACATTATGACTTATGCTGATGATATGGGACTGCTTGCAGAAACATTTTTGTGAATCTTCTTGTACATGTGATAGATTGACCCCTTTAATCTTCATCTCTTAAAAGTTGAATGTATCTATAAAAAGGTAATTCTATAGGAAGGTAGGGGACACAGTGGCTCAGTGGCTAGGACTCTGAGCTTGTTGATCGAAAGGTCAACAGGGTGAGCTCCTGTTACTTGTCCCAGCTTCTGCCAACCTAGCAGTACGAAAGCACGTAAAAATGCAAGTAGAAAAATAGGGACCACCTTTGGTGAGAAGGTAACAGTGTTCCATGTGCCTTTGGTGTTGAAATCATGCATGCCACATGACCATGGAGACCCCTTCGGACAGTGCTGGCTCTTCGGCTTTGAAATGGAGATGAGCACCTCCCCCTAGAGTCGGGAACAACTAGCACATATGTGTGAGGGGAACCTTTACCTTTACCTATAGGAAGGTAAAGTGAAACCCTATTCATCACAATAGATATATTTCTAGATAAGATAGAAAAAAAATTGACTTTTGGATACTCAGTAACAGCCTAGCTAGGGAATACTAGTTATATAACTGTGTATTTAGTATTAGTATTTTAGTATTTATTGAATTTTTATACCGCCCTTCTCCCAAAGGACTCAGGGCGGTTCACAGCCAAGATAAAAACAGCCAAAAGTACAAACAATGGGAGCTATAGAAGAAAATCAAAACAACAACAACAACAACAACAACAGGCCTTTGATACTGTTTGTGGAAGGACAACATATTTCAGGTTTACACTTAATAGAACTGGTGACTAATGGCATCCCCATTGAGAAGTCTTCTATTCAAGTTTCACTCCTCATAAGGTTACTGAGCTTTTACATCTGTTAGGCACTTGGGTAGATGGAAACTTGCAACTGAATAGGTACTCATTTTACAAATAAAAGTATCTACCTTCTTTCACTCACTCTTTCTCAATGTCCAGCTTTTGAAATCTAATATTGGCCAAGAGTAGTTCCCACAGTCAGTGAAAAACAGTACAATAACTTCTATGAAGATACAAAAACAAGCCATCTCAACTCAAAAGAGGGGCCAAGTGATCAGTAAGGGTGGGAAGGAGAAAGAGGTTCTGAATATTGCTTCTCTATATTTGACTAACTTGTTTTTAAGCACAGCAGTTCCTGAACTATTTTCTTCAAAATATATTAGCTGAACCTCTTAGATTTCTTGTGAGATCGCCTAACGACCCACTCCTGCCTATTGGATGACACATTACCATTGAAAAGACCATTGCTTGAATTATACTAAACTTCATTGTCACAGAAATATTGTTTCTCTCCATAGTATTAATCTGTGATGTACTTCTCGAGCATGCTGTCTATTTTTATCCTCAAACTCAAGAAAACAAAACTGTCCACTACGTTTATTTTTCACCATCAACATTTAAGCTTGTGAAACATGCAAGTTGGTATTACTTTTGTGTTCTTCCTATTTAACATTAAACCAGATTTTAAGTTCATAATGAGCTTTTCCAAATTTACGTTATTTCTGGTTAACAAATTGGTTGACACATTACCATTGAAACACTTTTGTGTTCCTGCTATTTAACATTAAACCAGATGTTAATTTTCATAATGAGCTCTTCCAAATCTTCTTTATTTCTGGTTAACAAATTGGTGTCATGTCTTGATAGTCTCTGGTTTTGATTCCAGGTATTATTTCTCCCAAACCATATATATATATATATATATATATGGTTTTACACACACACACACACACACACACACACACACACACACACACACACACTGAACAGATTGAAAGTTTTTTCTTTCTCCCTTCCTTAATTTGAACCACTCTTTTTCTCCAGCATAGACTATTCTCCAAATTTAATTCACATAATAGGTTATTGTTTATTATAATTTTTTAATAATGGGTACTAGCATTCTCAGGTTTCCTATTTCAATAGATTGTATATAATCAAAGTCTTTGTTTTT
This sequence comes from Ahaetulla prasina, assembly GCF_028640845.1. Classification (NCBI taxonomy): domain Eukaryota; kingdom Metazoa; phylum Chordata; class Lepidosauria; order Squamata; family Colubridae; genus Ahaetulla; species Ahaetulla prasina. The sequence continues at coordinate 58,858,644 of NC_080541.1, read as the reverse complement.
ATCACTAGAGCAACAGTAAATCCTCTCTGGTTTTGTCCATTATCTGTCATTATCTATTTTATCTGAACTCATGGAGCTCTGCATTTTCTGAAATCTGCCCTTTAATTTGGCATGTATAATTGTATTCTTAAGAAAAATTTTGTTTGTCAAGAATTGGTGAATGGTTCAATAATTTGTATATTTACTTTCCTGTCTTTCTATATTTGTAAATGCACACATCTTTTCCAAAATCAAAACTAATTTTATTCCATATTGTTGAATATGAGCTACTAGCATTTAGCTAGTATTTCTTTTTCTACAGTTTAAAATACTTGAATAGATTTGTCAATTGCTCATTGGTACTATTTGACAACTGGTCTATTGTCTGCTGTACCTATATCCAGTTTCTAATGAAAACTGAATATATCCTCTTACAGATATTTCTGTTCATTATATAATCTCATTTGTAAAGGATTTTGATAGTGCTTCCATCTTCCTTTAATTTTGCCACCCAAAGTTTCATTGGATAGAAGAATAGTAGTTTAAGTTTGACAATATATAAATAAATAAATTTGCTGCTATTAAATTCTTTATGATTATCTGACTTCTCCCATCTTAGATGTAAAATTTCTTTTGATTTCTCTGATTCACTTTAAAAGAACCTTCCTTTTGCTATTACATTCCTTTTGACATTCTTGACTGTAATACCTTTTTCTTGTCTTTTGTCGCTTGACTTCAGAGGGCTCTGTTCAGTCTTTGTACATATTTTTTATAGTCCAAATCTTCCATTCTCCATCCCTCTTTGAAATATTGGCAATATTTTTTCTACTTTAGTTTCTCTGATACTTATCTTTTCTTTTCTTTAGATACTCTTTGATATAAGTTATGTAAAATGTTCGTTATACTGATTCCATATTCTGGCTATAAAAATTCTTCATGTAGTGTGATACCCCATTGTAATTTCCAAATTTAACTTGTATATTTGAGCCAGTTCCAAAATCTGCATCTAGGAATGTTTTGGATGATCAGAAGCACTTCTCCATTTTTTAAAATTATAGTCCTTTAAAGTTGATCTTATCAGATATCCATACATAATGTCTGCTTTTCTGTGCTTGAAGCATGAACTGGTAACAGCAAAGATTTTTTTTTACAAAATTCTGGTTTTGTAGCAGAAAAGCTTTCCAGCAGGTTTTTTTTTTTTTTTTTTTTGCAGCTGTTCATTTTCACATTTTCCCAATGGTTACCCTTTCCAGGTTCTGCTTACTTCTCAAGGAGAAATAAAAGTTCTGGAGTACCAACTTGTTGGTTAAGACTTAGCTGTGCTTGCAGACTTTTAAACTCTAAATTTATTTTATTTATTTGTCACAACAGTAATAATAATAATAATAATAAATAATTTAATTTGTATACCGCCCTTCTCCCGAAGGACTCAGGGCGGTGTACAGCCGAAATAAAATACAGAGTATATACAATTAAAAGAAATTAAAAGAAACTATTAATAAATGGCCGAAAATTTAAAAATTTAAAAAATTTACAAATGTTTAAAATCTCTAAAACCCCAATTTATATAATCTCATTTGTAAAGGATTTTGATAGTGCTTCCATCTTCCTTTAATTTTGCCACCCAAAGTTTCATTGGATAGAAGAATAGTAGTTTAAGTTTGACAATATATAAATAAATAAATTTGCTGCTATTAAATTCTTTATGATTATCTGACTTCTCCCATCTTAGATGTAAAATTTCTTTTGATTTCTCTGATTCACTTTAAAAGAACCTTCCTTTTGCTATTACATTCCTTTTGACATTCTTGACTGTAATACCTTTTTCTTGTCTTTTGTCGCTTGACTTCAGAGGGCTCTGTTCAGTCTTTGTACATATTTTTTATAGTCCAAATCTTCCATTCTCCATCCCCCTTTGAAATATTGGCAATATTTTTTCTACTTTAGTTTCTCTGATACTTATCTTTTCTTTTCTTTAGATACTCTTTGATATAAGTTATGTAAAATGTTCGTTATACTGATTCCATATTCTGGCTATAAAAATTCTTCATGTAGTGTGATACCCCATTGTAATTTCCAAATTTAACTTGTATATTTGAGCCAGTTCCAAAATCTGCATCTAGAAATGTTTTGGATGATCAGAAGCACTTCTCCATTTTTTAAAATTATAGTCCTTTAAAGTTGATCTTATCGGATATCCATATATAATGTCTGCTTTTCTGTGCTTGAAGCATGAACTGGTAGCAGCAAAGATTTTTTTTACAAAATTCTGGTTTTGTAGCAGAAAAGCTTTCCAGCAGGTTTTTTTTTTTTTTTTTGCAGCTGTTCATTTTCACATTTTCCCAATGGTTACCCTTTCCAGGTTCTGCTTACTTCTCAAGGAGAAATAAAAGTTCTGGAGTACCAACTTGTTGGTTAAGACTTAGCTGTGCTTGCAGACTTTTAAACTCTAATAAAATAAAATTTATTTTATTTATTTGTCACAACAGTAATAATAATAATAATAATAAATAATTTAATTTGTATACCGCCCTTCTCCCGAAGGACTCAGGGCGGTTTACAGCCAAAATAAAAATACAGTAGTACATACAATATTAAAAACACACATTAAAAAACTTATTAAATTTGGCCTAATATTAAAATACAAATCACACTAAAAATTAATAAAAATTAAAACCCCATAAAATCAGCTAAAAATTAAAATTAAAATTCAAGCCAGTCCAGCAAGATGAAACAAATAAGTTTTAAGTTCGCGGCGAAAGGTCCGAAGGTCAGGTATTTGTCGAAGTCCAGGGGGAAGTTCATTCCACAGGGTAGGAGCCCCCACAGAGAAGGCTCTTCCCCTGGGGGCCGCCAATCAACATTGTTTGGCTGATGGCACCCTAAGGAGTCCCTCTCTGTGAGAACGCACAGGTCGCTGGGAGATACAAGATGGCAGTAGGCGGTCCCGTAAATATCCCAGTCCTAAGCCATGGAGCGCTTTAAAGGTGGTAACCAATACCTTGAAGCACACCCGGAAGACAACAGGCAGCCGGTGCAGTCTGCGCAGGATGGGTGTTACATGGGAGCTCCAAACCGCTCCCTCTATCACCCGTGCAGCTGCATTCTGGACTAACTGGAGCCTCCGAGTGCTCTTCAAGGGGAGCCCCATGTAGAGAGCATTGCAGTAATCCAAGCGAGAAGTAACAAGAGCATGAGTGACCGTGCATAGGGCATCCCGGTCCAGGAAGGTGCGCAACTGGCGAATCTGATAAAAAGCTCTCCTGGAGACGGTCGTCAGGTGATCTTCAAACGACAACCGCCCATCCAGGAGAACGCCCAAGTTGCACACCCTTTCCATCGGGAAATGACTCGCCCCCAACAGTCAGCCGTGGCTGCAGCTGACTGTACCGGGGTGCCGGCATCCACAGCCACTCCGTCTTGGAGGGATTGAGCTTTAGCCTGTTCCTCCCCATCCAGACCCGTACGGCTTCCAGACACCGGGACAGTACTTCGATAGCTTCATTGGGGTGGCCTGGGGTGGAAAAGTACAGCTGCATATCATCAGCGTACAGTTGGTATCTCACCCCAAAACCACTGATGATCTCGCCCAACGGCTTCATATAGATGTTGAACAGGAGAGGCGAGAGAATCGATCCCTGCGGCACCCCACACATGAGGCGCCTCGGGGTCGATCTCTGCCCCCCTGTCAGCACCGTCTGCGTCCAGTCAGAGAGGTAGGAGGAGAACCACCGATAAAGGGTGCCTCCCACTCCCAACCCCTCCAGCCGGCAAAGCAGGATACCATGGTCGATGGTATCGAAAGCCGCTGAGAGGTCTAATAGGACCAGGGCAGAGGAGTAACCCTTATCCCTGGCCCTCCAGAGATCATCTACCAATGCGACCAAAGCCGTCTCAGTGCTGTAGCCGGGCCGGAAGCCGGACTGGAACGGGTCTAGATAGACAGTTTCATCCAGGTACTGGGGTAATTGACATGCCACCACGCTCTCTACAACCTTCGCCGCAAAGCGAAGGTTGGAGACCGGACGATAATTACCTAATACAGCTGGGTCCAGGGAAGGCTTCTTGAGGAGAGGTCTCACCACCGCCTCTTTCAAGGCGGCCGGAAAGACCCCCTCCAACAAAGAAGCATTCGTAATCCCCTGGAGCCAGTCTCGTGTCACCAGGAGGGCACGGGTCAGTAAACTTGTGGTGGCATTCAACCTCCCCAGCAACCTGTCCATGTCCTCGGGAGCCACAGGGTCAAACTCATCCCAAACAGTCTCAACAAGACAGCCATCCGACATCTCACCTGGATCCACCCAATTTTGATCCAATCCATCCCAAAGCTGAACGATTTTATCGAATAGATAACCGTTAAACTCCTCGGCACGCCCTTGTAATGGGTCCTCCCGCCCCTCCTGTTGAAGGAGAGAGCGGGTAACCTGAAACAGGGCAGTCGGGTTATCTGCCGGCGCAATGAGGGAGGAAACGTAAGAACACTTCGCATCCCTCAATGCCACTAGGTAGGTCCTACTATAGGACCTAACTAGTGTCCGGTCAGCCTCAGAACGGCTGGATCTCCAGGCACTCTCTAGGCATCTTCTCCGGCATTTCATCTCCCTCAGCTCCTCGGAGAACCAAGGAGCTGGTTGAGACCTGCGCCAGGTCAGAGGCCGCAAAGGCACGACATGGTCCAAAGCTCCAGCCGCGGCCTGTTCCCAGGCCACGACTAGTTCTTCAGTCGTGCTGCAGGCCAGGTTCTCGGGAAACGGCCCAAGCTCCATCAGAAACCTCTCTGGGTCCATCAGGTGCCTGGGACGGAACCAATGCATTGGTTCCGTCTCCCTGCAGTGGTGAGTAGCGGTTCGAAAGTCCTGACAAAGAAGAGAATGATCTGACCATGACAAAGGCTCGATAACTAAATTTTTTGAAATCAGATCATTCGCCCACTGGCCAGAGACAAAAATCAGATCTAGAGTGCCTCCCCCGATGTGGGTTGGGCCGTCCACTAATTGAGTCAGGTCCATGGCCGTCATGGAAGCCATAACCTCCCAAGCTGTCGAGGATGCCGCGCCAGTTGGTGGCAAGTTGAAATCCCCCATGACCAACAGTTTAGGGGTTTCAACTGCCAACCCGGCCAGCAGCTCCAACAGCTCGGGCAGGGCTGTTGTCACGCAGCAAGGAGCCAGGTACGTGATCAACAAGCCCACCTGAGTCCTACGATCCCACTTAACATAGAGGGATTCACACCCAGCTATCTGAGGCACAGTGGTCTCCCTCGGTTCCAGGCTTTCCTTAATAATGACCGCCACCCCCCCACCCCTACCTTGGGCCCTTGGCTGATGGAATGCTCGGAAACCTGGTGGGCACATCTCCACTAGGGAGACCCCCCCTTCCGTGCCCAACCAGGTCTCCGTAATGCCCATAACGTCCGTGGTCCCCTCCTGAATTAGATCTGAAATCAGGGGAGCTTTGTTAACCACGGACCTTGCATTGCATAACATCAGCCAAAGGCCCAAATCCTGAGTACTCTGGCCACTCGGGGAACGGGAAAAATCTGGGGGGCCGGAGCACGCGATCACTCTCAAATAGCGAGGGCGTACCCCCGAAACCTGATATGGCCCCTCCCTTCTGCCATATCTGCCTCTCCCACTTACCGTATTGATAGAACAACCCTGACAGACTGGAACAGAACCCTCCCCGTCACCTTTGGACCTGTTACCTTAACGCTGCGAACACACACTGGACTTGGTACCCTCCCCGACGGGTCTCCCCCCCACCTGTCCTTACCCTCCCCCCCTTTAAAAAACCCTTAGTTAAAAACTTATTTAAAAACCCCCAAAGATTCTTAGACGCATGCCACCTCTCTGGGTCCCAAGACCCTTCATTAAGGCAGGCCCTCGATAACATGGAGGGCCATTCTTGCGAGGCGGGGGAATCTCGCAAGCGAAGAAGTTTGAGTATATATAAGCTTAAGCATGAAATAACTATATGATATGTCTCCTTTCCAAGATGGCGCCGACGAAGGCTGCCTCGGTGAAATGCTCTCTAATTGTTTCTTTATTTCTAATTGTTCTCTGTGACTCACTACGGATTTCCTACTCACGAGACCATCTGCTAAAAATTAAGGAACATTTCTTTAAGGAGCAGCTTTCTTTAATCTCACCCCCGCCTGTCTTTACAAACACGGAGGAGATTCTAACACAGGAGGAGGCAATTCCCACGGAGCCATGGATTACTAAAAAAACCAAACGACGGAAACGAAGGAAAAGAGGTAAACGATCTGGGGTCTTAATCAAGCTAAGAACTCGCATTAAAACTCCTCTGCCTTCAATTTTCCTAACAAATATACGCTCACTTGCAAATAAGATGGATGAAATACTCCTCTTAAACAAATACTATTCTGATTTTCGCAATTCAGCAGTCCTATGCTTCTCTGAAACCTGGTTAAATGAATCAATTGAAAATAGCAGCCTGAACATTCCAGGATTTCAAATTGAACGATCAGACAGGATTCCAGAAACATCTGGTAAAAAGAAAGGAGGAGGCTTATGCCTATATATTAGCAGAAACTGGTGTCAAGATTTTAACATAATTTACAAATTCTGTGACAACAATTTAGAGACTCTAATTATCAACTGCAAACCTTACTATTCGCCTCGTGAATTTTCCTCATTTCTTCTAATTGCTGTTTATGTCCCACCACAAGCCTGTGTAAACAAGGCATTACGAACTCTAGCTGACCAAATCATGGAGGCTGAAGCCAAACACCCTGATTCACTGGCCATTGTTTTGGGAGATCTAAACAAGGCAAACTTAAGGAAAGAACTACCAAAATACTTTCAGCATGTCAATTGTCCCACCAGAGGCAAGAATACTCTAGACCATTGCTACACAACACTAAAAGATGCCTATCGGTCTTTACCACGTGCAGCTGTAGGACACTCTGATCATTGCATGATTCACCTTGTACCTGCTTACAGGCAAAGACTTAAAGCCACAAAACCAATAATTAAATCAGTGAAAACCTGGACGGAGGAATCAGAATTAAAGCTACAGGCATGTTTTGACTGCACTGATTGGAATATTTTTAAAGATACCTCTGCAGACCTGGATGAACTCACAGATACTGTAACATCATATGTCAGCTTCTGTGAAGACCTATGTGTACCTACAAGGAACTTGCGAATACACAGTAACAACAAACCTTGGTTTACACCTAAACTTAAGCAGCTACGACATTCCAAAGAGGAAGCCTACAGAAAAGGTGATAAAATGCTGTACAATCAGGCCAGAAATGCACTAACAAGGGAGATCAGAGCAGCAAAAAGAAGCTACTCTGAAAAGCTAAAGAATCAGTTTTCAGCAAATGAACCAGCAAACATGTGGAAAACTCTTAAAAATATCACTGGCTATGGCAAACCTCCTTCCCAGGCTGAAGGTAATCAACAACTGGCAGATGACCTGAATGAGTTTTACTGCAGGTTTGAAAGGAAACTACAGCCACCTATCTCCACAACCCCCATCTCAGACACACCAACAACAGCCAAGCCTCCTACAACTGACCCCATTTCATTGGGTTCACAACCCCTAGTGATCACAGAAAAGGAAGTGCAGGACCTATTTCACAGACAAAAGCCAGGAAAAGCTCCAGGCCCAGACAAGATAACTCCTTCTTGCTTAAAAGTCTGTGCTGACCAATTGGCCCCATCTTCACCCATATTTTCAATAAATCACTAGAGATGTGTTATGTTCCTTCTTGCTTCAAACGCTCTACCATCATCCCAGTGCCGAAGAAGCCCACCATCAAGGAACTGAATGACTACAGACCAGTTGCTCTAACATCTGTAGTCATGAAAACCTTTGAAAGGCTAGTGCTTTCCTACCTGAAAACCATCACGGATCCGCTGTTAGACCCCTTGCAATTTGCATACCGAGCAAATAGATCAACAGATGATGCTGTTAATATGGCTCTGCACTACATCCTACAACATCTTGAGTCTCCAAAGACCTATGCAAGGGTCCTTTTTGTAGACTTTAGTTCAGCATTCAATACCATCATTCCAGACATTCTTCTAACTAAGCTAAACCAGCTACAGGTACCGGAACAGACTTGTAAGTGGATCACAAGCTTCCTAACAAACAGGAAGCAGCAGGTGAAGCTAAGCAAGATCACATCAAATACCTGTACAATTAGCACAGGGCCCCCAAGGCTGTGTGCTCTCCCCACTTCTCTTCTCTCTGTATACCAATGACTGCATCTCCAATGATCCATCTGTTAAGCTACTGAAGTTCGCAGATGACACAACAGTGATTGGTCTCATTCGAGACAATGACGAATCCGCATATAGACAAGAGGTCGAACGACTAGCCTTGTGGTGCAACCAAAACAATCTGGAACTGAACACACTCAAAACCGTAGAAATGGTGGTAGACTTTAGGAGAAACCCTTCCATACTTCCACCTCTCACAATACTTGACAACACAGTATCAACAGTAGAAACCTTCAAATTTCTGGGTTCTATCATATCGCAAGATCTCAAATGGACAGCTAACATCAAAACATCATTAAAAAGGACAACAAAGAATGTTCTTTCGCCAACTCAGTAAGCTCAAACTGCCCAAGGAGCTGCTGATCCAGTTCTACAGAGGAATTATTGAGTCTGTCATTTGCACCTCTATAACTGTCCGGTTCGGTTCTGCAACCCAACAAGAAAAACACAGACTTCAGAGGATAATTAGAACTGCAGAAAAAATAATTGCTACCAACCTGCCTTCCATTGAGGACCTGTATACTGCACGAATCAAGAAGAGGGCCGTGAAAATATTTGCAGATCCCTCACATCCTGGACATAAACTGTTTCAACTCCTACCCTCAAAACGATGCTATAGAGCACTGCACACCAGAACAACTAGACACAAGAACAGTTTTTTCCCGAAGGCCATCACTCTGCTAAACAAATAATTCCCTCAACACTGTCAGACTATTTACTGAATCTGCACTACTATTAATTGTTTCATAGTTCCCATCACCAATCTCTTTCCACTTATGACTGTATGACTATAACTTGTTGCTGGCAATCCTTATGATTTATATTGATATATTGACCATCAATTGTGTTGTAAATGTTGTACCTTGATGAACGTATCTTTTCTTTTATGTACACTGAGAGCATATGCACCAAGACAAATTCCTTGTGTGTCCAATCACACTTGGCCAATAAAAAATTCTATTCTATATATAAACATATATATAAGCATAAGTATGTAATAACTATACGAAATTGGATATAATCAAGGGAACATTAGGACAGGAACAGTAGGCACATTGGTGCTCTTATGCTTCTTCCTTTCATCAATCCAGTGGCCACATTTACTTTGGCATGTTCCCAAGAAAGCTGTGCATTGATTCAGCCTATAGTACCTTTAGAAATGGGATGGTGACTTCATGGAGGCATCTTTGTACTTTTCTTGGCAATGCTACGGAAAAATATACTCTTTAATGTTCAGGATGTTCTTCCAGGATGCTTTTCTCAACTTCCTAATTCAATCTACAACCTGGGATTTCCTGATGGATTCTTAACTGAGCATTGGTATCTGCAAGCTTTGGACTATCAACATTTTAAAATAAAATGTTTATCAATATTCAAATGTTCATCAATATTTTAAAATAAAATGTTTATCAATATTCAAATGTTCATCAATAGTTCTAGAAATACAGAGTTACAGAGTTGGAAGGGGCCTCAGAGGTCATCTAGTCCAACCACCTGCTCAAGCAGGAGACTGTCTACCATTCCAGACAAATGGCTATCCAATCTCTTCTTAAAAGCCTCCATCAATGGAGCACTGATTAATTGTTCTCACAAATCAGGATGGGGGTCCGTGGGCGGCCTTCCTGGGTTGATCAGAATGCCATTTAAATGATAGATACAGATTTTATAGTGAAGGGAAAATTCTTCAGCTTTTATTAGCATGAAAAGTTGGCACAAGGTATTGCGTAAATTTAAGTCCTACATGTGAAATAAATCAATGCTAGGATTATCTAACTTGTATTTGTTATAGTCTCCTAGTGTTCTTATATAATTATCTCTGGGGAAAGGTTTCCTGTTGGTTTCGATGTGTGCTAAAACAGTAAATTAAATTTGCTGGAAGTTGTTTTAAAAGATCCCTGGGTTGCTGATTTAGTTCACGGTGACATGAACTTTTCTCAGGAACATATTATTTCCAGTGATGGTAACATATACAAGGGCAGTTGGATTATTTTTCTCTCTTGTTCGAACATCTATTTATTTGAAATTTTTCTCTTAGGTGAATGTTTTAATGGAGAAAATTCCCATGTATTTCCTGCAACAGATACTGTATTACTAATTGCTTTGATCTAATTCTGGGTATGACAATATTGAAATCAGTAAAGTGGCATTTGTTCCTGAATTTTAGAGAGTAGGAAGGTATAATTTTAAACTGTAATTTTATACATGTCTGCTCAAATTTGACCCAAAATTGGAATAATCTTTTCCTTTATAACTTTCTGAAGCTATCAAATGTGTGATAACAAAAAGCTCAGTAATGACAAGATTATATGCGTTGGTTTTGGTTTAAAAATGACTGACATACTGAAACTCAACTGAGAAAATTCAAGTAAATGAGGGCAGATATGATATTGTTGCCATTACGGAAATTTGGTGGGATGAAACTGATAAATGGAACATACAGCTAGAGGGATATAAATTATTTAAAAGAAATAGACCAAATAAAAGAGGAGGTGGAGTTGCACTATATATAAGAAATAACTACATCTCTACAGAAATAGAGCACAACAATGATGAAAATCATCTTGAATTGATGAGAAGGCTAAGTTGATGTTGGCAGTGTAGTGTATTGCTAGGAAGAAACCTGTTGCGATTTGTAGGATTGAGCAGGTTAGTAGTATGGAACCGAAATTTCATCAGGTTGAGATGTTTAATCCTACTGGTAGCAGGTTGAATGCAGTAAGTATATGTTGGTTGGGCATATTTTTGTAGTTGATTTACAACGGTGGTTTTTCAGGCCGCAGGGGTGAAAAACGATATTGCCATAGGTCTGTACTATAGGCCACCCAATCAGAGGAAGTAGATGAACTTTTTGCTAGTCAGCTAACTAAGGTATGTAGGAAGCATATCACAGTAGTAACGGGGGATTTTAACTACCCTGACATCAACTGGGAAACAAATTCTGCACCAAGTGGAAGATCCAACAGGTTCCTAACAAACCTAGCAGACAACTTTGTTTCCCAAAAAATAGAGAAGGCGACAAGGGGATCAGCCATACTGGACTTAATTCTCACTAACAGAGATGAAATGATAGAAGGTGTTGAAGCTACAGGAACCTTGGGGGCAAGTGACTACGCAATATTGGAATTCAACATTAAGCTAATTAGGAGCATGCGCAAGATGGCGGTATGGTGAATCGGGGGCGGAGGCTGGTGGTCCGTTCCTGGGGAGGTTGGGCTGAGGAGGGGGCTTTTTGCCAGCATGGCCCTGTACCTTGCTGAGGAACACCTTGCCGCCCCGATGAGGGTTGTCTTGCCCCCGAGGACGATCGGGGCGGCAGAAACGGAGGCATGGAAGACATGGACTGAAACGGAGGCATGGAGAGCGGCGGTTCCTGGGCGTGGTTTCCAGGCGCGGCGGGCCTGATTGGGGCGGTTGCTGGCCGCTGGCGGCTTTTCCGGCGTTTCCTGGTGTTCCCCGACGTTCTCTGTTTGCGGCTACAATGGCATGTGGCGGCTGGCGGAGGCGGCGTGGACGACTGATGGTGGCAGCGGTGAGGCCGTCTGGGGCAGCAGAGGTGATGTAGTGGCCGAAGACTTGCTGAGGCGGTGAGCCGGGATGGCGAAGATCAATGAATTAGGCCTTTGAGGAGGACTGGGGGCCTGTGGGCTTGAAGGGGGAGCGGCTGCCGAGGTTTCTTCCGGATCATTTCAGCCTGTCTCGGCCTGTTTATACTGGCATGTTTGCTCTGCCAGCGAGGGCCGGGCGGCTGGGGTGCCTGGGGAGCTGGCGGTGCTCACCCCTGGAGAGTCAACAGAGCCCACGGCCTTGGCGGAAGGCGCTTGGGCCTTGGTGCCTTAATCAATTTAACCAACGATTAAACAACTCTGGAGACTTTTGGAGCCCTGCTGGGTACCCAGCGGACCCCCTCGAGCCTTGGGGCCCCTGTTGATTGGGGGTTGTTGTTGTTAAGGGGACGGTGGTTGCCTTTAAACACCTATGACGCCGGCAGCGATATCCTGATGGGGATGGCGAAGACGGCGATGGCGACGGCGAATGTCCCCTTCCCCCCAGGGGGGCTCTATGGTTTCTCGGGGACTCTGCTGGGGTCCTTGGGGGGCTCCTTGAGTGGTGGCTGGATGCCGGGGCGGTGACGACGGCGATGGCAAGACTATCGTGGAAGACGTCTTGCGGCGGCGACGGTCACTGCTCTTCTCTCCCCTTCTGATGGAACCTCCTGAGAACCTGGGTGGTGGACCATCTTGTTCCACCCAGGATTATGTTGTTTGAACCATGCACTTTTTAAGATCTCGTTATCCAGCTGGCAGTTTCTGCCCAATAACTGTCGTTTAAGATCTCGACAAACCAGGATACCACCATTTTCTGCAATCTCTGATGACTTTTTCACATAATCAGCTTCTTGCACTGCGAGATGCCCCCCTCTCGCGGGTGTGGCCCTCCTCTTTACTGAGGGCCTACCTCGATTTTGGAATCCCGAGAGGTGGCATGCTTCTAAGAGAGGTTGGCGGTTTTAAATTTATCTTTTGTAAACTTTTATCTAATTCAAATAAGGAGTTAGGGGGTGGGGGGGGCATGCCCACAGGGGATTAGGCTAGTCCCTTCTATAGTTCACGATCTGGAGGTTTGTAAATCGGAGGTCTTGGAGGTTAAGGCTCGTCCATGTACGGGCACTTCCATCTGCACGGTACTAGGGAGGGGCAGGTATGGCGGAAGCAGGGCTCGTATCATGTTAGAGTGCGCTCGCTGTTTGAAAGCGATACCGCACTCCGGGCTTCACTCGGGTCAGTGGTTATATCCCGGAACCTGGACCTTCGATTGATGTTGTGCAATGCCAGGTCCGTCATGAATAAGGCCCCTCATATTCGATCTTATTCAAGAGGGGAGCGGACCTAATGGGCATTACGGAGACCTGGCTGGGCACGGAGGGGTTCCCTCACTGAGATGTGCCCACGGTTTCGTGCGTTCATCAGCCGAGGCCCAGGGTAGGGGTGGGGGTAGCGGTTGTTATTAATGAGAGTCTAGATCCGAGGGAGGTCGCTGTCCGCAGATAGCGGTTGTGAAACCCTCTTCGTGAGGTGGGGCCGGGGGGTGCAGGTGGGCTTGCTGATCACGTACTTGGCTCCTTGCTATGTGACGGCAGCCCTGCCCGAGCTGCTGGAGATGATAGCCGGGCGGTTGAGACCCCAGACTTATGGTCATGGGGATTTCAACTTGCCGTCAGTGGCGATTCGTCAATGGTAGCTCGGAGTTCATGGCTTCCATGACGGCCTTGGACCTGACCCAAGTAGTTGCGGTCCCCACGTCGGGGTAACATACTGGACCTGATTTTGTCTCGGGACAGTGGCTAAATGATCTGGAGTTAGGGGAATTAATATCTCAACCCTTGTCATGGTCAGATCATTTACTCCTTCAGCTAGATTTTGGACCGCTACACCTCACAGGGGACGGAACGGTTAAATGGTTCCGTCCCAGGCGCCTGATGGACCCTGAGAGGTTTCTGGCGGAGCTTGGGCCATTTCCGAGGAGTTAGCCCAGCTCAGCTGAGGCTGGTGGCCGCCTGGGATGAGGCGCCGCTGGGAGACGCGTCGTGCCTTTGCGGCTTCTGACCCGGCGACTCGACCAGCTCCTTGGTATAACGAGGAGCTGAGAGATGAAGCGCCGGAAAGAAGCCTAGAGGCGCCTGGAGGTCCAGCTCCGAACCTGACCGAACACTAGTACGGTCATATATTCAGACCTACCTAGTGGCGATCAGGGCGGCAAAACATAACTATTTCTCTGCACTCATCGCATCGGCAGATAATCGCCCAGCCACCCTGTTTAGGGTGACCCGCTCCCTGCTCACGCAGGAGGCTCGGGAGGACCCCTTACAGGGACATGCTGAGGATTTTTTGTTTGTTTGTTTACATTTATACCCCGCCCTTCTCCGAAGACTCAGGGCGGCTTACAGTGTATAAGGCAATAGTCTCATTCTATTTGTATATTTTTACAAAGTCAACTTGCCAACAATCTGGGTCCTCATTTTACCTACCTTATAAAGGATGGAAGGCTAAATCAACCTTGGGCCGGGCTTGAACCTGCAGTAATTGCAGGCTTTGTGTTCTTAATAACAGGCCTTACCAGCCTGAGCTATCCGGCCCTATTTTGTTCAGTATCTGTCTGATAAAATTGCTCAGATTCGGGACGGCTTGGACACTGATTGGATAGATTCAGGTGGGATGGCGGAGACAAGTCTTGAGAATGTTATCTGGGCTGAGTTCGATCCTGTGACTCCTGAGGACATGGACAGGTTGTTGGGTAGGTTGAACTCCACCACATGTTTATTGGACCCGTGTCCCTCCTGGATGGTGCTGGCCACTCGGGAGGTTACACGAGGCTGGCTCCAGGAAGTTACCAACGCTTCCTTGTTGGAGGGTGTCTTCCCCGCCGCCTTGAAAGAGACGGTGGTGAGGCCCCTCCTCAAGAAGCCCTCCCTGGACCCGGCTGTTTTAGCGAACTATCGTCCAGTCTCCAACCTTCGCTTTTTAGCGAAGGTTGTTGAGAGTGTGGTGGCAAATCAGCCTCAACACCTGGAGGAAACTGTCTATCTGGACCCGTTCCAGTCCGGTTTCAGACCCGGTTACAGCACCGAGACGGCTTTGGTCGCGTTGGTGGATGACCTCTGGACAGCCCGGGACAGGGGTTGTTCCTCTGTCCTGGTTCTATTAGATCTCTCGGCGGCTTTTGATACCATCGACCATGGTATCCTGCTGCGACGGTTGGGGATTGGGGTGGGAGGCACCGTTTATCGGTGGTTCTCCTCCTATCTCTCTGACCGCTTGCAGACGGTGTTGGCAGGGGCAGAGGTCGACCCCCAGGTGCCTCACTTGTGGGGTGCCTCAGGGTCTGTTCTCTCGCCTCCTGTTCAACATCTATATGAAGCCGCTGGGTGAGGTTATCCGTGGTTTCGGGGTGGATTATCATCTGTACGCTGATGATACTCAGCTGTACATTTCCACCCCGAACCACCCCAATGAAGCCGTTGAGGTGATGGGCCGGTGTCTTGAGGCCGTGCGGGTCTGGATGGGGAGGAACAGGCTCCGACTCAACCCTTCCAAGACTGAGTGGCTGTGGGTGCCGGTGTCCCGGTACAGTCAGCTTACACCATCGCTGACTGTGGGGGAAGAAGTATTGACCCCCAGGGAGGGAGTGCGCAACTTAGGCGTTCTCCTGGATGATCGGCTGTCCTTAGAAGAACATTTGACAGCCGTCGCCAGGGGAGCTTTTTATCAGGTTCACCTGATCCGCCAGTTGCGCCCCTTCCTTGACCGGGACGCCTTACGCACGGTCACTCACGCCCTCGTCACTTCCCGCCTGGACTATTGCAACGCTCTCTACATGGGGCTCCCCTTGAAGAGCACCCAGAGGCTCCAGTTAGTCCATAATGCGGCCGCGCGGGTAATAGAGGGAGCACCGCGTTGCTCCCATATAACACCTATCCTGCGCGGCCTACACTGGCTACCGGTAGTCTTCCGGGTGCAATTCAAGGTTTTGGTTACCATCTTTAAAGCGCTCCATGGCTTAGGACCGGGATACCTTCGAGACCGCCTTCTGCCGCCGATTGCCTCCCAACGACCTGTGCGCTCCCACAGAGTGGGCCTCCTCAGGGTGCCGTCGACCAAACAATGCAGGTTGGCGACCCCCAGGGGGAGGGCCTTCTCTGTGGCGGCACCAGCCCTGTGGAACGAGCTTCCTCCGGGATTACGACAACTCCCCGACCTCCGGACCTTCAGACGGGAACTGAAGACTTTATTATTCCAGCGTGCGGGACTAGCCTAAGAATAAAATGTTTTAGTTAAATTTTAATGGGGGTTTTATTGGTTTTTATTGTTTTAGTGATCAGGCCAGGATAATATTTAGTTTTAACTGGGTTTTAATGGTTATTTATTATATTGTTTTAATATGCCTGTGAACCGCCCTGAGTCCTACGGGAGATGGTGCGGTATATAAGTTTGATAAATAAATAAAATAAAATAAATAAAATAAATAAAGCAAATACAAGTAGTAGAACAAAGTCAAACTAGAGTCTTGGACTTTAAGAGAGCTAATTTCAATAAACTTAGAGAGAGCTTGAGAAGGATTCAATGGATGAGAATCCTCAGGGGGAAAACGACTCAAGAAGCTTGGGAAATTTTGAAAAGTGAGATTATAAAAGCGCAGTCTAACACAATACCAATGAAGAAGAAAAATAATAGATCTCAAAAGAAACCAGCATGGATGCATAAAGAACTATCTGACAAATTGAAAGACAAAAAGGACAAATATAAAAAGTGGAAAGAGAGGCAAATAACTAAGGCAGAATATCAGCAAATAGCTCGAGCCTGTAAAGATGAAGTGAGGAAAGTTAAGGCTCACAATGAACAAAGGCTAGCAACAAAAGTAAAAAATAACAAAAAAAGCTTCTTCCAACATGTTAAAAACAAGAAAAAAGTCAAGGAAACAATTGGCCCATTGCTGGGAGAAAGTGGCAAGAAGATGACAAGCAACAGGGAGAAAGCAGATCTACTTAACTCATATTTTGCATCTGTCTTTACACAAAAGGAAAAACCAATCCAACCTATCAAAACAGCACTACAAAAACAGATTAGAAACACAAGTTAAAATAGGGAAGAAAATGGTAAGTGAACACCTGTCTACCCTAGACGAGTTCAAATCACCAGGACCGGATGGATTACACCCCAAGGTTCTGAAGGAACTGGCAGACGTGATCTCAGAACCACTGAACTATATCTTTCAAAGATCCTGGAGCACAGGGGAGCTGCCAGAGGACTGGAAAAGAGCTGATGTAGTTCCCATCTTCAAAAAAGGAAAAAAACAGATCCAGGAAACTACAGACCTATCAGTCTGACCTCAATACCGGGGAAGATTCTGGAAAAGATAATCAAGCAACGAATCACCGAACACCTAGAAGCAAACAAAGTAATAACCAAAAGCCAACATGGGTTTGTCAAAAACAGATCATGCCAGACTAATCTTATCGCATTCTTTGACAAAATGACAAAATTAGTAGACCAGAGGAATGCTGTCGATATAATTTACTTGGACTTCAGTAAAGCATTTGATAAAGTAGACCATAACCTACTACTAGATAAAGTAGAAAAATGTGGGTTAGACAGCACCACCACCAGATGGATTCGTAACTGGCTGACCAACCGCACTCAACGTGTAGTCCTCAACGGAACTACATCCACATGGAGGGAAGTATGCAGTGGAGTACCCCAAGGCTCTGTTTTAGGCCCAGTACTCTTCAACATCTTCATCAATGACTTGGACAAGGGGATAGATGGGGAACTCATCAAATTTGCAGATGACACCAAGCTGGCAGGAATAGCCAACACTCCAGAAGATAGGCTTAAGTTACAGAAAGATCTTGACAGACTTGAACATTGGGTGCTATCTAACAAAATGAAATTCAACAGTGAAAAAAGTAAGGTTCTACATTTAGGCCAAAAAAACAAAATGCACAGGTACCGTATATGTGGTACCTTGCTCAATAGTAGTACCTGTGAGAGGGATCTTGGAGTCCTAGTGGATAACCATTTAGATATGAGCCAGCAGTGTGCAGCAGCTGCGAAAAAACCCAACACAGTTCTGGGCTGCATAAACAGAGGGATAGAATCAAGATCACGTGAAGTGTTAGTACCCCTTTATAATGCCTTGGTAAGGCCACACTTGGAATATTGCATCCAGTTTTGGTTGCCATGATGTAAAAAAGATGTTGAGACTCTAGAAAGAGTGCAGAGAAGAGCAACAAAGATGATTAGGGGACTGGAGGCTAAAACATATGAAGAACGATTGCAGGAACTCGGTATGTCTAGTTTAATAAAAAGAAGGACTAGGGGAGACATGATAGCTGTGTTCCAATATCTCAGGGGTTGCCACAAAGAAGAGGGAGTCGAGCTGTTCTCCAAAGCACCTGAGGGTAGAACAAGAAGCAATGGGTGGAAACTGATCAAAGAAAGAAGCAACTTAGAACTAAGGAGAAATTTCCTGACAGTTAGAACAATTAATAAGTGGAACGACTTGCCTGCAGAAGTTGTGAATGCTCCAACACTGGAAATTTTTAAGAAAATGTTGGCTAACTATCTGACTGAGATGGTGTAGGGTTTCCTGCCTGGGCAGGGGGTTGGACTAGAAGGCCTCCAAGGTCCCTTCCAACTCTGTTGTTATGTTATGTTATGAGAAATAAATGTCTCAGTGGCTGGTGCATTAGTCACTCTGCATTACAAACCATTGTGAAACTTAATGTCTTCTCAGTAATGCAAATAGACATAATAGGATGCAGCTTGGGAAATTAAGTTATTTGTTTTGAGGAAAATGTATTCTCTGCTTAACAGTTTCCCCATTAATTAGTATAGTAGGAATAAGAACCTTCCATTTTACCAGGAATTTTCTTATTGCAGAAATAATGAAACACATTAAATAAATATTCATTCAAATCTGAATGAATCCAAAAATTAAAGTGTAGAAGAATGCTACTTTTAAAAATATGGCAGGATATAGTTAAATAAAGAGATAATTTTGTAAAGGCCAAAGCAAATATATTTGATTCCTTAATTTTAAAAATCCTTGAAAACTGATTTCATTATAGATTACACCATTCCATTTTCATTCTAGTAAAAGAAAATTGAGGATATAATATATCCTCCATGCTAATAACATTTTTCTTTGCTGCCTGTTTATTTCATAGTGAAGTAAAGACGTGTGATTTATGTGCATGATTATATGAATTTGCTTTTTCTATTATATTTTTTACATGCCAAGGAAAAAGAAAATAATAATAATAAGAAGAAAAAGAAGCTAGGATAGAAAGCTGCATAAGAGTGATAGTAGCTGTATGATTAATATAGATGGATGGATACCTATTATTTTTACAGTTTTATCAAATTTATATTGTCACTCATCTCACAGAAAAGGAATCTGAGTTGCATACAGCTATTTTTTTAGCATGTCAAATATGTTAAAAATGTATGTGTTTAAAAGCACTCACAAGAGATTCAATTAGTAACAATTTCAAAATCTCACTGGTTCCCTGAGGCGTCCAGGTATAATAACATAGCCAGATCTCAGAGACTTCCATAAAATAAGTAGGGATAGAGTTGATGTCCTTTTGGGAGGGGAGTGGGGAATGTTCCATAAGGCAGGCACCAAGGCACAGAAGTCCTGCTTCCTTGGTCCTATCAAGAGTAGTTGATGAGACCATGATAAATGTCTATTTGAATAAAAAGTATATTGTCTATTTTCTATATTTCTTTCTCTCCATGCATCTTTTAAGTTTATTTCCTCTATCATTTAAAAAAAAGATTTCGGAAGAGTCTTTCTACTTTGCTTTGTTATCTTCTGTGTATTGTAATCTAATTTCTCGTCCACTATACCATTAAAGTCTCCCAACATGCAAATATTGTCATAGTCCAAGTCAATTATTTTCATGTGTAGTTTTCTATAAAAATCTTCTTGGTAGTCATTTGGAGCGTAAATTGCCAGCCAGTCTCTCTTGTAGGATGTGATGGGATAAGCAGATGTAATCAGGGAGAGGCTGTCCCTCAAACAATCTGCCCCGGTGAAGTGCTTTAAAAGTCAAAACCAGTACCAGGATCCAGGAGCAGACTGGCAACAACACAAAGCAGGAATTCTATTTTAGGCATGAAAATCCCAACTGTGACTTTTGGCCAGTCACTCTCTTTCAGCCCAATCCACTACAGAGGATTGCTGTTCTAAGGCCATGATGGCAAACCTGTGGCATGTGCGCCAGAGGTAGCATGCAGAACCCTTTCTGTGGGCACATGTGCCATCGCCAGCTGGTCTTCTGGTTTCCGGTGCACTGGCCAGCTGGTCTTTATGCACAATGGAGCATTGGAAACCCAAAGACCAGCTGGCCAGTGACTTCATGCCCTTTTTTGGGCCATTTTCAGGTCATTTTCTAGGCTGTTTTGGGCCTGTTTTTTGAGCCAAAAACCTGAAAAACAGCCTGAAAATGGCCTGAAAAACAGGCAAGTGGTCGCCAGCCAGCTGGTCTTATCCAGCGCACACAAAGACCAGCTGGCCGGAGTGCGCATGTGCATTGGCCAGCTGGTCTTTGGGTTTTTGGCACTCTGGTGCGTGCACATGCACACACATGCACACATGTTCCAGTTTGGGCACTCGTTGCTGAAAAGATTCACCATCACTGTTCTAAGGAAAAAGAGGAGAAGGAAGATGTGTTAGGTATCTCCGTCTCCTTGAGTTAGTTATAAAGGTAATAAAGGTGAGATTAAAAATCAAATCAAATCAATCAATAAAGTACAGCTTACAGACATATGCATAACATGTGCTGTATTAGACATAATTGCCCATGCCTCCACAGCACACTGTAGGTATTTGTGCATATTAAAGATATTTGAATGCTTTTGCTTGCTTTTTCTCCCCATTTGCCATTTACCGTATATACTCGAGTATAAGCCGAGTTTTTCAGCACGTTTTTTGTGCTGAAAAACGTCCCCTCGGCTTATACTCGAGTATATACGGCTTATACTCGAGGTTTTTTTTTTCTTCTTTTTTTCACATTATACCGGATGGTGCAAACTTGGCGGGCTTTTGCATTAGCGCGGGGAAGCCCTGCCGGTGCAGTGAGAGGGCGGGGCGGGGGAGCCGCCAGCCTTCTCGGCTGAGGGAGGGAGGCTTTCCCTGACCGGTAGCTGCCTCATTTCCCTCCCTCGGCTTATACTCGAGTCCCCAGTTTACCCCAGTTTTTTGGGGTAAAATTGGGGACCTCGGCTTATACTCGGATCGGCTTATATTCGAGTATATACGGTAATTGTTTTAGAGGTTTGCTGATATTTCATAAGTAAACAAGCAAGGAAGCTCTAATGTGTAAGTCATTCATCTTCAAGTTTTTGCTTCTTTTCTGCCAGGATAGCCTCCCACTGATCTCTTCATCCCCAGGGGCCAAGAAACCGAAGGGAGAAGAAGGAAGAGAAATAAGAAATAAGGTAGCTTATTTGCTTATTTATTTGTTTGTTTGTTTTTAAGATGGATAAGGCAGCTCAAATTGACTTTGGGCAGTGAACAACATAAAAAACAAACAATAAAGCAAAGGGAAAAACAAACAAAACCCCACAATGTACCTCATACAGTATATAAATACAAAATATAAAACAAGCAAAAGAGGACTTTCTTTCAACTGGCCCCTAATGCCAAGAGAGAGGTTAGCCCAGCAGGCAGTTGTTACTGAATAGCCTTGAAAGAGAGCTGGAAGAAGGGAGATGTTGTAAATAGATGTTTCTAATTGCTGTAAATAGTTGTACATAGTAGAAGAAACATAAAAGCCTTCACCATCTTAGTTGTTCTGTAGCAATTGTCCTCCTTAACAATATGAGGACATCCAGCTGCCAAAGATTCAACAGTCACACTGGGACAGTTTTGCAGAGTTTTTGGGAGGGGAAGGTCTAATCCTTTAAACTGGTTTAACTTTTCACTTCGCTATATAAGATTTTATATTGTGTCACATAAAATCCCTTCATTTCTGAGATGTCAAGAGAGTAAATTCCAAAAAAGAATTAAAACAAACAATAGTCTTTATTAGACTAAGCTGGTGTATAATTTGCATATCTATAAATATAATAGGTATATTATCCTCAGGTCCAGTTGTTGCAACTCTACAGTTATACCTTAGTACTCAGCTGCTTCAAAACTCACTGAATTTAGTCCAAGTTGAGAAAAGTGTAACTGGAGTGGAGCTGTTGGAAGAGGAGTTGCATATGAGCCACAAGGCACAGGTGGCATCTTTGCCATAACCAGCTGCATCTTATACACTATGGGATGGACAAGCTATAACTCATCCCAAGTGTTTTCAAATTTTATACTTCCTCTGATTTTTTATTTTTCTGGAAAATGCCCTCTGCACCAGAATAATGATGTCAGTGTAATGTAATGCTGGTGCATAACATTGGCATATTTTCAGTCATTGTAGCTTGAAAGAGCTTTAATTAATACCCTATAGTCCTCCAGCTAACATTGGATTATTCTCTTGTTATTGACTTCTATCATCATCCATGCAGACAGGATGAGATTATTAATTACTGTTGAATCCATTTGATGGAAGCAGAAAATATAGCCTTTTGACACATAACTATTATTATGAAAGGGAATCAAGAGACTACTGGGAAGAATCATGAATTGTGCATGTTGCCCAAAATCTTCCTAGTATTGGTGGGAAACTACCTCCAGTCCTTTACCAGGCTTTGTCTTAAAAGCTCAGTTTGCACTTTATTAATTTTTGGTGATTCTCAGGAAGTAATCATAAGCAAAGGTAAAGACACATCTCCTGTACAATTTGTGCCTGTCATATTTTTTCCAGTACTTGCTATCTAAAAGAGCTTGCATTTGACGAAGATATTAATTTAATGAGAACTATTTAAAGCAATCTGTCTTGTTAACAATTCCATTTTCTTTTCAAATCTTTCTTACAGTTCTTTGCTAAGGGCATACTGACTGAAGCTTCTGCTTTCAATATCTCTGCAACAGGTTAAAAAAGCAAAGAAGAAAAGAATATACTTTCTTGGAAAAAAACAGAAAAACAAGTAAAAGGTAGCAAATTCAGCATGCTACTAAATACTGATTAGGGGACTATCTTCAGTTTGGAATAGAATAGAATTTTTTATTGGCCAAGTATGATTGTACACACAAAGAATTTGTCTTGGTGCATATGCTCTCAGTGTACATAAAAGAAAAGATATGTTCACCAAGAATCATAAGGTACAACACTTAATGATAGTCATGGGGTACAAATAAGCAATCAGGAAACAATCAATATCAATATAAATTGTAAGGATACAAGCAACAAAGTTACAGTCATACAGTCATAAGTGGAAGGAGATGGGTGATGGCAACAATGAGAAGATTAATAGTAGTGCAGACTTAGTAACTAGTTTGACAGTGTTAAGGGAATTATTTGTTTAGCAGAGTGATGGCATTCATCAAAAAACTGTTCTTGTGTCTAGTTGTGGTGTGCAGTGCTCTATAGCTTCGTTTTGAGGGTAGGAGTTAAAACAGTTTATGTCCAGGATGTGAGAGGTCTGTAAATATTTTCACAGCCATTTTGTTGACTCGTGCAGTATACAGGTCCTCAATGGAAGGCAGGTTGGTAATTGTTTTTTTCTGCAGTTCTAATTATCCTCTGAAGTCTGTGTCTGTCTTGTTGGGTTGCAGAACCAAACCAGACACTTATAGAGGTGCAGATGACAGACTCAATAATTTCTCTGTAGAACTGGATCAGCAGCTCCTTGGGCAGTTTGAGCTTTCTGAGTTGGCGCAGAAAGAACATTCTTTATTGTGCTTTTTTGATGACGTTTTTGATGTTAGCTGTCCATTTTAGATCTTGCGATATCTAAAGACCTTCAAATCTAGAAATTTGAAGGTCTCTACCATTGATACTGTTGATACTGTAGTGTCTAGTATTGTAAGAGGTGGTAGTATGGAGGGTTTCTCCTAAAGTCCACCACCATTTCTTTGGTTTTGAGTGTGTTCAGTTCCAGATTGTTCTGGTCGCACCACGAGGCTAGTTGTTCAAGCTCCCATCTGTATGGGATTCATCATTGTCTCGAATGAGACCGATCACTGTTGTGTCATCTGCAAACTTCAGTAGTTTAAAAAAAAAGCTTTTGTAGTATTTACAAAAGACTACTTTCACTGTTGAAAGAGAGTCTTGAAGGACATTAAAACCTGTTTTTCTGGGAATAGTGTTATTTTGACATAGATTAGCTACTTAATCATATGATAGGAAATACATTAACAGCAAAGAATGTTAAGTCGACTATGATTACTGCCTTTTATTAAAAAGAGGGAAATAAGATTGCTCTGGCATGATGTTCCTATAAACTAACTCAGTTCTTAGTAATGATGGCGTTCTTTTCTATATGTTTATTTATTTATTTATTTATTTATTTTTCAAATTTTTATACCGCCCATCTCCGAAGACTCGGGGCCGTGTACAGCAAATAAAACACAAATAATCAAAAAATGTTAAAATACAATATTAGTTAAAAATCTAATTCAATGGCTGTATGTTAAAAGTATTAAGTAAAAAATTATGAAATAAATTAAAATCCCTTTAAAAAACCCACTAAAAACTCTCAGTATTTAAAATTAATCAATTAGGCCAGCCCCGCTTGATGAAAAAAGAAGGTTTTGAGCTCGCGCTTAAAGATCCAAAGATCAGGGAGAAGCTGTAGTCCCACAGGCAGATCGTTCCACAGGGCTGGGGCCCCCACAGAGAACGCTCTTCCCCTGGGGGTCGCCAGCCGACATTGGTTGGCCAACGGCACCCTAAGGAGGCCTTCCCTGTGAGAGCGCACTGGACGCACTGGGCGATGGGAGGTAGTTGGCGGCAGCAGGCAGTCCCGTAAGTATCCTGGTCCCATGCCATGGAGCGCTTTAAAGGTGATGACCAACACCTTGAATCACACCCGGAAGACCACCGGTAACCAGTGCAGCCTGCGCAGGAGAGGTGTTACATGGGAGCTACGAGGTGCTCCCTCAATCCCCCACGCGGCCACATTCTGTACCAGTTGGAGCCTCCAGGTGCTCTTCAAGGGGAGCCCTATGTAGACAGCATTGCAGTAATCCAGACGGGAAGTAACAAGGGCATGAGTGACTGTGCATAACGAGTCCCAATCCAGGAAAGGGCGCAATTGGAGAATCAGGCGGACCTGATAAAAAGCTCCCCTGGCGACGGCCGTCAGATGGTCTTCTAAAGACAGCCGTACATCCAGGAGAACGCCTAAATTGTGCACCGATTCCCAGGGGGCCAATGACTCGCCCCCCACAGTCAGCAATGGGGTTAGCTGACTGTGCCGGGACGCTGGTATCCACAGCCACTCCGTCTTGGATGGGTTGAGTCGGAGTCTGTTCATCCCCATCCAGACCCGAATGGCCTCAAGGCACTGAGCCATCACATCAATGGCTTCGTTGGGGTGGTTCAGGGTGGAAATGTACAGCTGAGTATCGTCAGCGTACAGTTGACAACTCACCCCGTAGTTCATAAACTATTCCAGAATACTCCAGCAAATTAATGAAAAGTCAACTAACTTTTCTTGGATCCATTTTAAAGACAGGATGACATTAATTGTCTCTGGAGAGTCTCAGTCATCCAGGTCATGGCTGTCCCAAAAGTGCTTTTTCAAAAGGCAACTTGACTTTGTTTTTCCTTGAAGACATTTCACTTTTCATCCAAGAAGCTTTTTCAGCTTCTGAACTATAAAAATAATTTTAGCCTTTCTGTTGAGCTGATTTCCTGGTCTACCTGACTGGTCTGACAGTTTAGCAGCACTGTGTTGTTTGGAGCGGATATTTATTCTTCTTTATTATTCCCGCTGGGAATCAATTTTTTTCTGAACAAAAGCAACTTGCAAATAAAACAGAAAAGAGACATTTATATCCACAGCTTCACATTATAGCCTTCAGTCAAACTATATACACATATTCATTGAAAGAGCAAATGTATCTTGAAAAGTGCTCATTCAAAGAAAAGAGAAGGAATGGAATATATCACACAAAAGTATTCATAACTTACATTTCATAAATACATGTTACAACCAAACCTGCATCAAAATATTGTAGTATTTCTGGTTTCCACATAATATTGCACCTGTAATAAGTGAATTAATATTTATCAATGCTCCATACAAGTAATGTTTGTTAAATTTCTCACATAAGCCAATGGCCCATCATGTAGAATAAATATTTATGAAAGAACAATAGAAGGCTTTTGTATTTGGTGTATATTTACTTTTATATACTGCCTGAAGTCATTATGAGTGAGTTGGACAACCGTATAAATTTTCTTAGTAAACAAAGAAGCAAATACTATGCAACTTTTTTATTTTAAAATAAGTAATACTAATTACCCCTTCATGGATTACTGCCTTGTTATGCTGAATGAGCTTGCATAACTCAATGAAGCTATGAGCTATGCTGTGCAGGGCCACCCAAGGTGGACAGGAATGGGTGAATTTAATTCAAATGGCTATCAGATATACTACTGTGGGCAAGAATCGCTCAGAAGAAATGGAATAGTCTTCATAATCAATAAAAGAGTAGGAAAAGCAATACTGGGACACAATTCCCAAAATGACAGAATAATCTCAGTTCGAATCCAAGGCAAACCATTCAATATCACAGTAATCCAAGTCTATGTTCCAACCACTGGTGCTTAAGAGGATCAAATTGGCTGGTTCAATGAAGCCCTACAGCACCTTATAGAATTAACATCAAAAAATGATGTCCTTATCATCATGGGGGATTGGAATGCTAAAATAGGAAGCTAAAAGATAACCAGAATAACAAGCAAGTTTGGTCTTAGAGTACAAAATGAAGCAGAACACAGGCTGATAGAATTCTGTCAAGATAATACAATGGTCATAGCAAACACTCTTTTCCAACAACTCAAGAGAAGACTCTACGCATGGACATCATCAGATAGTCAACACAGAAATCAGATTGACTATGTGCTCTGCAGCCAAAGATGGAGAAGCTCTATACAGTCAGTAAAAACAAGACCAGGAGCTGACTGTAGTTCAGATCATGAGCTTCTTGTTGCAAAATTTAGGCTTACATTGAAGAAAGTAGGGAAAAGCACTAGGCCACTCAGGTATGAACTAAGTCATATCCCTGATGAATATACAATAGAGATGACAAATAGATTTAAGGAATTAGACCTGATAGACGGAGTGCCTGAAGATCCATGGATGGAGGTTTGCAACATTGTACAAGAGGTAGCAACTAAAACCATTCCAAAGAAAAAGAAAGGCAAGAAAGCAAGATGGTTGTCTGAGGAAGCTTTGCAAATAGCTGAGGAAATAAGGGAAGTGAAAGGCAAGGGAGAAAGAGAAAGATACACCCAGTTGAATGCAGAATTCCAGAAAATAGCTAGAAGAAATAAGAATGCATTCTTAAATGAACAGTGCAAAGAAATAGAAGAAACCATTAGAATAGGGAGGACCAGAGATCTCTTCAAGAAAATTGGAGATATGAAGGGAACATTTCATGCAAAAATGGGCATGATAAAGGACCAAAATGGCAGGGACCTAACAGAGGCAGAAGAGATTAAGAAGAGGTGACAAAATTACACAGAAGTACTATACAAGGACAAGCTTAACGTCCCTGATAACCATGATGAGGTGGTCACTGATCTTGAGCTAGACATCCTAGAATGAGAAGTCAAATGGGCCTTAGGAAATCTGAGCAACAACAAAGTTAGTAGAGGTGATAGTATTCCAGCTGAATTATTCAAAATCTTAAAAGACAATGCAGCAAAATTTGCTAGCAAATTTGGAAAACTCAACAGCGGCCACAGGATTGGAAAAGATCAGTTTACATTCCAATTCCAAAGAAAGGCAATGCCAAAGAATGTTCAAACTATCGTACCATTGCACTTATTTCACATGCTAGTACATTTATGCTTGAAATCCTACAAGCTTGGCTCCAGCAATATGTGGATCGAGAACTATCAGAAGTACAGGCAGGATTTTGTAGAGGCAGAGGAACTAGATATCAAATTGCCAACATGCACTGGATCATGGAGAAAGCTAGGGAGTTCCAGAAAAAAATCTACTTCTGCTTCATTGACTATGCTAAATCCTTTGATTGTGTGGATCACAACAAATTGTGGCAAGTTCTTAAAGAGATGGGAGTACCAGACATCTTATTTGTCTCTTGAGAAACCTATATGCGAGTCAAGAAGCAACAGTGAGAACTGGACACCGAACCACCGATTGGTTCAAAATTGGGAAAGAAATCCGGCAAGGATGTATACTGTCACCTGCCTATTTAACTTATATACAGAGCACATCATGAAAAAGGTGGGGCTGGATGAGTCAAAAGTTGGAATTAAGATTGCCAGGAGAAATATCAACAACCTCAGATATGCAGATGATACCATTCTAATGGCAGAAAGTGAAGAAGAACCAAAGAGCCTCTTGATACGGGTGAAGAAGGAGAGTGCAAAAGTTGGCTTCAAACTCAACAGTAAGAAAACTAAGATCATGGCAACCAGCCCTCTCAGTTCCTGGCAGATAGATGGGAAAGAAATGGAGGTAGTGACAGCTTTTATTTTCCTGGGCTCCAAGATCACTGTAAATAGGGATTGCAGCGAAGAAATTAAAAGATGCATGCTCCTAGGGAGGAAAGCTATGGCAAATCTAGACAGCATACATATGGTTTTCCCAGTTGCAATATATGGCTGTGAAAGTTGAACCATAAGAAAGGCTGAGCACCAAAGAATTTGAATTATGGAAGACTCCTGCGAGTCCCTTGGACTGCAAGGCATACAAACCAGTCAGTCCTAGAGAAAATCAACCCTGACTGCTCTTTAGAAGGCCAGATCCTGAAGATGAAACTCAAATACTTTGGCCACCTAATGAGAAGGAAGGACTCAATGGAGAAGAGCCTAATGCTGGGAAAGATTAAGGGCAAAAGAAGAAGGGGACGACAGAGAATGAGGTGGCTGGATGGAGTCACTGAAGCAGTAGGCGTGAGTTTAAATGGACTTAGATGGTAAAAGGCAGGAAGGTTTGAAGGAATGTTGTCCATGGGTCCATGTCATGATGGGTCGGACACGATTTCACAACTAACAAAAAAAATGCTAATTAACTCCCCTAAGTTGTCTCATTAATAGACTTATTAGTTTAACGTCATTGATTGGAACTTAAAAAAACAAGACAGGAAGAAAATTAATGTGCTTGAGATATGGTGTTGGAGAAGGTGCCTGCATATTTCTTGGACAGCAAAGGTGACTAACAAGCACATACCGGAGAATATAACATCAGACATGTCACTAGAAGGCAAAATCATGAAACTGCATCTCATTTATTTTGATCATGTTATGCAGCAGAATTCACTGGATAAATCAGTTATGTGGAAGAGTTCACGGTTAAAGGAAAGCAGGCCATCAAAGAACACAGTGGCTGGACACTATCAGAGCTGATGCCAGTCAGAGCATAGAACAACTCAAAGAAATAGTGCAAGATCAGAAGATGTGGAGAGACCTGGCTCATAGAATTGCCAAGAGTTGGACTTGACTGAATAGATAACATCATCATCATCAATGTGGTTGAATGTTGTCCAGAGCCACGGGAGGGAAAGCCTCTTTCCCAGAAGGCAAAGAGACAATGAATCTTGGGATCTTTGATGTGCAGGAAAGGAGCAAAGGCCAACTCTCTCTCACACACCCCAGCAAATATACACAAGGTATATATTATAAAGTATATCTAATACACATACAAGCAGTTTCTTTAGTCCGGCAAGATTTCTGTCCATAGGCGAATACAATTAAAAAACTATTTAGAAGTTAACTCCACATGTTGTTTTCATTTCCTCAGGCCTGACAGTTTTTATTAAATCTAAAAGACTTTCAAACAGCTTTTATTGTGATATGTTAAACTTTGCTTTTGTTGAAGATGATCGATGATGTCTTTGTTATTCTTGTAGCTTTTCTGAGAACGGATAATTTTCATAATGACCCAGCTAAATTCAAGAATTTTAGCTAATCAGTATCAATGTAATTAGTAGTGAGTTTTATTTGTGCTATGATTACATTGTGACCCAATGAGAGATAATTTTCTGTCCTAAATCATGGCAGTATAATAAATCCTGGAATAACTAAACATTTTATTGAATTTTCTAATGTAGAGCAAGAATATTACAACTAAGGGATAAAATCTTAATACTCCTTGTATGACTTCAACTGTAGCTCAGTGCACACTATCACAATCAATAGTAATTACTAAAATGAAACCAGGGCTTGCCATTTGATACCTTTTGTAATGTTTAGATTGATGTTGTGGACATGATGGACACAATAGCAGAATTATATAATAGGGATTATATTATATGCTCTTTTAAATTCATATCAGTAAACCTGATTCATCCTACAAATATGTAAAAGTGGACAATTTGTCATATGTATGTGGAACTTTTCAACTGTTCATGTTTCACTCTGGTGACATCGTTATCACTT
Source organism: Ahaetulla prasina (assembly GCF_028640845.1). Lineage (NCBI taxonomy): Eukaryota > Metazoa > Chordata > Lepidosauria > Squamata > Colubridae > Ahaetulla > Ahaetulla prasina. The sequence goes on along the minus strand of NC_080541.1, from coordinate 58,828,386 downwards.
GATTTATCATTTGTGTCCAATTGACAGTTTTAAGGGAAAATGTGGATATAACTTTGCCTAATGCAGATAGGGCTTTGTTGTTTCAATTTTATAATGAGATATAGGTTAAAATTCTGATTAAATAAATCTAAAATGATAATTGCATTAATATTAGAAGTTCAAATAAATAGAGATAGTTAGACATTCAATTCAAACTTTTTAACTCTGAACTGTATTTGGTTATGTGAGCATAAACATGTCTTTTTAAATCAACAGTTCAGGTGAATAGCAATTCTAAATCATATATATTTCTTGATTCAGATACTACTCACCAAAATCCTAACATGATAACATTGCAGAAGACAAGTAAGTTAATGGTTGTTGATCTGGATGTTGAATGTTTGCTTTAACACACATTAAGACACTTTAACCCACTCAGTGAAAAATCAGAGAACTCACTAGACTATATAGAAGACAAAGGAGATGAGCTTGAACTTCTAATAAAGCACATCAAATATATTTTAGTAGATATTAGAACCTATTGACTGAATAATACAATATGTGCAAAAGGAATAGAAGCAATAGAACATTAAAAAAATGTTATATGGAATGTCAAAAGCATCTACACCAGCTTAAAAATCCAAGTAAAAGAATTGTGATATAAAAGACTATAATGGAGACATGGATACAAGCAATACTCTTGTTGCTGTCCATTACCACACACCAAACAAGGAGATAATGCATGTGATGCTTTCAAAACCAAACTGCAGATCTTTCAAATAGACCATTTTAACATTTCTTATGAGATAAATTCTGTCACAATTATTCCAGGAAATTTTTCACCGTTGTTGCTGGCAATTTTCTCCTTCACAGAGTTAAGTGGATCAGTTGTCTCTTACTTGATCTTATCTAATACAGAATTATTTGAAATAATAGCAGGAATCCTGTATTGAAGGGAAAGAAAGCATGCTGGGGTTCTTGATTTTAAGTAAAACCTAAAAAGTTAGCTGTACTTAAAAGTCAAATCTTTAAAATACCAGATTTTAATAAAGGAAGAGTACTGATGAGTAAGATTTTATTAATGTAGACCAAAATGGGAAAAAATGATATGAATAGGAGTACTTGAAAAAGTGAATTAATTAAGAACTATTTGATTTGTAGGCTCAAAAATAAGTGTGTTCCCTGTACAGGAAATGTAATTGAGTGACATATTTAGACAAGATTATGAAAAATAAGGTCACTTCAATGAGAAAAAAAATTAAATCAGATAAAGCAGCAATAAAAGTTGGCACTAAGAAAAAATGAGAAAAAGAAGACAGCTTCAAAATGTGGGTTTATACTGCAAGAGCAACCATTCTAACCCGGATCAAATAAGGCTGCTCCTTTAAAAAATGATTTGGATATGACTGCCAATGGATGATGGATTAGAAAACATAATCATGCTTGATTGGACAGGGAGCAGCAGAAGTGGCAAAAGGAAAAGGTAGGTGGATGGGATCAAAAAGTTTACTGGAATGTTAGGATGTGAATATTCGGACTATTGGTCATCAGGATCCAAATACATTTCATTGGTATCAAAATCACTAACAATGAAAAAACAGAGCTCTGAAACTCTAATTTTTCTTGTCCAGCAAAAGGGCATGTATTTCACCAGGAAGTTGTAAAGAGCAGAATGAAACCTGAAATGGAGAGAAACATGATCAGGACATGTCTATTCTGAATATTTATGTCACCACTAGGGCCAATGAATTACTTCTTGGAGAAATGAAGGATGAGTTCTGGTTCCATGGACAAATTGTTCTAAGGCACTTTTTCACCCATCACAAAAGGCGGTACCCATCTATCTTGTCTGTAAAAGAGACCAGCTTTAATCCTGGGAGTGATCTAAATTTAATTGGAGTTGGTTGGAATTTTATTGGTCTGAAAATGAACTTTAAAGTATGTATGTTATGAGGAAGTTTTAAAAAAGATATATTGGAATGTTTTGATTTTAGAAATGTTTTTAAAGAAAAGCTTAATGTTTTAAAATGGATAAAGAAAAAAGGTTTTTTTCCCTTTAAGGTTAAAGAATATAAAAAATACAGTGGATTTTGTTAATATAAATGGTGATAGTTTATAAAGATTATTAAGTGCAAATAGAAATACATATGATTTCAACAGCAAGGAAGATAAAGCAGAAAAGTTAAATTGATCTATTAAGAGAAGAATATATTTATGTTTTTTATTTACATATCACTTCTGATATTGTGCTTCGGATAAAAAAATAGAAACTTTGACTCTGATTATGCTAATTACATACATTCGTTGTTATAGAAATGGCTAGTTATGTACCACTAATGTATAAAAGTAAAAAGTTGAGGCTGTAATGTTGTTATCTTGTATTGTGCTAAAAAGAGTCAGAAAGTCAACGTGTTTTTCTTTCTTCTCTTGTTTCTCATATTTTCTTTCCCCCTTTCTTTTTTCTTTCCTTAACTTCCCATTTTTATTTTTCTTTGTATTTAATACATTGATAAAATAATAAAAGTCATATTTTAAAAAATCCTTGGCACTCAGAGTAACAAGGAGTGATTTTTGCAAAATTTTGTGTTGCGCACCAGTTGTGCCCTTTCCAGCTGTGAAGCTGTATTCACAATCACATGTACCCTGACCACTTCCAGAATGGTTTATTATAGCATACTTTACATAGGGCTGCCCTTGAAGAGCATTCAGAAGTTTCAGTTGGTGAAGAATACAGCTGCATGGATAGTTATGTGTAACCTTAATAAGATAAATGCTACATCTCTGTTCCAGCAGCTGCATTGGCTGCCAGTTTGCTTTCAGATATAGATTGCCTTGAGAGTAGAAAATGCTTATCGCAAAATTGCTACAAAATCACAGGCATTTCTTTTAATATCCTTGACATTCACATCCTGAACGTGAAAACTTCAGTTGTCATAACAGGAACATTCAGGTAACCAATTGTTGACCTTGGTTACTGGTCATATATATGAACTTTTGTAGAGTTTTGTTGTCATTCATTATTCAGCTACTATGTTGGAATTCAGGTGCTTCATGCCATGAAAGAATAGAAAAAAGAAACATTTCAGAAATTGCACATTCTAGGATAAAAGCATGACCTTCAACAAGATTAGATTCATTCATCTGTAGCTAAATAGACCCTCCTCTTCCCTAGCAAAAGAGTTTTACCAAATGTGTCTTCCTTCTCAATTCAGTCAGAAGAATTGCCCTTACAAATATATGTGGAAGAAGGAAATGGAAAGAAATATTTTACAGACTATTTTTGTAACTGACTCTGTACAAGTAATGATATGTGGGTAATATATGGCCCATTGAAGACTGATGACCTGTAGTTCCCAATATATCCCACCACAGGCCATGCTGGCTGTTGAAATTGTAGTCGAGCAGCATCAGGAATGCTACAGGTTGTGCATCCTTCTTATGGTTCATTCTTCTGCATGGCTATCCATTCCCCATCTTCACAATCTCAGTTCCCTTTTAAAAATTCCTTCCTTCCTTCCTTCCTCGAATATCTGTAGAGTTTTAAAATTATAATGCAAATGTCTTTGCCTAAGTGTAACCAAGATTACCACACATATCAACCTAGCTATGTTAAGTATTTGTTGATTAACCTGCAAAGAATTGGGTCTCTTGACATTCATTATGATAAAGATTCTTACAAAGGTTTCTGTCTCTTTTTAGATTATTCATTGTGTCAACTAAAGCCTTTTACAACAGATAATCAGCAAAGCAACTTGTGTTGTCTTATAGTGCTTGTTATGCTTGTGCTTTATCGCTACAAAGGGTTATGTTCAGAGGTGGCCTTCACATAATTTAAAAACCGGTTGGCCTAATGCAGAACCAAAAATGTGAGCCTTCTGCGCTTGTGAGTGGCTTCAAACACATGGTGATTTCATGCGCATGGCTTCCACCACACTTTCTCAGGCAGCGGTGGTGAGTAGAGCGGGCGAGGCTCTACTGAAATCAGCTGGGCTGCCCAGGCAGGATGAGCGAGCCAGAGAGTGAGATATATAGGATGGGATAGCACCGGGGCACTGTGTTGTGTCTGCGCCCCCTGAGCCGGCCCTGCTGCCAGAAAGTGACTTGGAGCTGGGCCTACTGCCAGAAAGTGACTTGGACAGTGAGGGGGAAGGGCCGTCAGGACTTACCTCGGGAGCACCGGCTTTCCTGGCTCAACTCCAGGAGCCAGAAACAGGCCAGGTGGAAGAGATAACGAGGCCTTCATCCCCTGACTCTTTCCCCCCCCAGGCCATGCCTGCAGACCCAGCTGACGGCAATCAGGCTTGGTTGAACCCTAGGTTTCGTAGGCAGGAGAGGAGGAAACAACAGAAGCAAGGGTGAGGCAGGCCTAGGAAGTGCTGAGTCATGGAGCCACACCTTGCAGGATATAAAAGGCAGTGAGAGCTGCTGTGTCTCTTTGTAACAGAAAAATCCACTGATTAAGAGCTGAAGTTTGTTTCTGGGTGACTCACCAGCATCGTGGAAGATAACGGAGGCTCTTGGCATACGCTGGCTATCCTGCTGCCAGAACTGATAGTGCCAGCTAATTAAGCCATCACTCAGATGGAGGCGAGGGAGGACAGAACACACTGTCTGAACCAGTAACAGCCCACCTCTGGTTACGTTACACTAATATTGCAAGTTAACATCAACCAGATTGCAGCGAGTATGTTTGTGTAAACCTCGTTTGTCCTGAGGGCTAAAATCTAAGAAACATCTTGATGTGTATACAAAAGGAATATGAAACTAGGTATAAATTACCATACTGTTTTTCAAAACTGTTGTCTTGTTTAGTTTTGCTTAAGTTTCATCTGGAAGGAATAGCAATCTAGAAATAAGAAGAAGCTGTGCCTGATCAGAGGTTTGGTGTGTTCTTCACTGTAAAGCAGGACATGAAAAGGGAACTTAACTTGCAGATCAGCATATCAAATAGTTTTTTGAAGAGAATTGATGGCATGTACAAAATGAGAACACCTTGCTATCAGTTGAACATTTTTTTAGATGTGCAGTCTAAAAAAAAACAGTTTGCTATATTCTCAGGGTTCAAAAATGACAGATCATGATAAATGAAAATTTATCAGCTTTTGTGACTTTTCAAATATCTAAAGTAAAAATCCAGGACAACTGGAAGATTCTCAGACTGCAATCACAGCACATTAACTCAAACTAGTACAATTCCTTGGATCATTATTATTGCAAAAGCCTAATTTGACAACTTTAAGCTAAAAAGCTTAAAGCTTTTTAGCTTAAATATTGAGTATTATTCTTGTTCAAAGTTTCTCTTTACAGAAAACAGTAATTACTTGCTTTTAATGTCATCATTATCAGATAGGCTCTGATCCAAACTGGTCACATGTATTTTCATGCCTGTTTGATACTATCCTGAGTCTGAATTTCTCTTGGCCAGCAAAATTGTCCAAACCCTGGAAAGTCTAGGAAAGACTATCTTTCCTGTCATACTTTCCTGTCATACTTTGAAAATGCTGTTGTCTTTTTCTTTGCTGTCTTAGGTTAGGTTACGGGTATTCTGTTAATGATAACAAAGTAATTTCTCTGTAATTTGAATATTGCATATTGCATCATTATGTATATATAAAATAACCTTTTAATCAGTCTGAACAATGTGTTGAAGTTGCTTACGAATCTGACTGGGCTTATTGACCAATTCTATTCCTTGTTGTTTGCAAATGTTAAATATATATTTGAATGCAAGAATAACCCTGTAATTCTTGAATAGGAACGATTATGGTATTTCCCCAAATAGTTGGAATGGCATCTCCTGCTACAAGGGTAGAGGCAAGATGCCTAAAGATAATAAATGTGATATCATGAACTTGAGTTTCAAGAATTCCAGAAAGCTGTTATTGACAGAAAAACAGCTGCCAAGCTGTTATCTACTGGGTAACAATCAGTTAGAAGAAAGGGATGACTGCACAACAAAAGCCCAGCACACAAAACCTTCTGGCCATCTGCTGGTGATACAAGTGTATGTACAAGAATTCATGTGCATGTGAGATTATACATAACTTTGCACGTAGAACAGGAAAGAACATACTCCTACAACATGCTTGTAACACCTGATGAATATCAGGAGGAGTGGGGGTGGTTCAGCAGATTTCAGTATGAGGTAAGGTTTCTGGTAAGACAATATACTGTACTCTTTCAATGAAGTTAATGAGCTGCTTTTGAAGAAACTCAGTATGTCCTTCAGAGTCCCAATATGTATGAAAACATAGTTCTCTGGATGAGGCTGTTTGTGAACAAATCGTTCAATCTTTATTTCAAGATGAGATAGAGAACATGAGCAGCTTCAGATGTGCATATCAACAATAATAAGCTCCCCTTCCCAAGGTCTGTTGTCTTAGTTGATTTATAAGGAAAATAAAATTATTATTTAAACTCAACTGCAGGCGATAAAAAGATATGTACATTTTGCAGTATCAGTTCATTTATTTCCATTAAAAACTCATGATTTTAATAACTAGAGTAGTTTTATTTAGATATATTTGTTTTGCATATGACACAGTGAGGCAGCAGCTTAGTTCAGTCTTGTATTTAAAAATTCAGCTGGTAGCCCTGGGCAACAGGAATCTCTGTATCCAAAAGAAGAGCTGGCAGATAAGCTCTGCTTATACAGTCTACTTGATTTCTGTAATGATCAGAGATAAAAGAGTGCCAGTATAGCACTAGAAAAATCCCTTTGCCATTCTTTTTCTTTCAAATGTCTTGTAGATATTCTACAATACTTGTCCCAGAGAAGAAAGTTTGCCTTTTCTGGCAGCTCATAAGAAAACATAGTTTATTAACCTTATAGAAGACAAGGGGGGGAAATTGAGGCTTCAGTTTATATCTCCTGTGTTTTAAAATTGCTGCATGAATTAATTTGGAGTCTCTCTTTCACACTTATAAGTAAAATATGGTCATAACTCTCTCTTTCTTTTATAGAAAACAATGAAATTTGCCACTTCTAAGAAGGGACAGATAACTGAGTTCATGAAGGTGCAGAGCTAATAACCTTTTAATAAGAAAAATCTATATAACTTTGACTTTGGATGGAGCAATATAGCATAGACTCACTGGAGAAGAGCCTAATACTGGGAAAGATAGAGGGCAAAAGAAGGGGATGACAGAGAATGAGGTGGCTGGATGGTTACTGAAGCAGTAGGTGTTGTGTTCGGCTGGAGAACACGTGACCAGTAACCAGCAGTTGATTGGTTAACCGCCGATGCTATAGCCGGCGGGAGAATTAAGGAGCTCCTATTGGCTGAGCTGTTGACAGCTCCAATATAAAAGGGCTGTCAGTTTAGAGCTTGCTTGCTTGCTCACCTCAGTTAATTGTTTGTAGTTAATAAAAGAACTGTTAATGGTTCTCCTGCGTTGCCTCACTTCTTGCTGTTGTTTTGCAAATACAACAGTAGGCGTGAGCTTAAATGGACACCAGAGGATGGTAGAGGATAGGAAGGCCTGGAGGAACGTTGTCCATGGGGTCGCGATGGGCAACTAACAACAAAAACAACAATGTAGCACTGCAAAGTGAAGAGTCCATTTATGGAGTTAAGTTCTGCCATATTTCAGCCAGATAGTGGATTTTAATTTAGAGGGATGTTTTTAAATATTTCAAAATGTCCCCTGCTACTTGTTGCCATTTTTACTTTTACTACAAATTATAATCTAAATGGTAGACTTTTTCCATATGTCCGCACTCAAAATAATTAGAAATGAAGCTTCCTTATGGCCAGAATTCAAGACACTTTCTGGGGATTTTACTTCATCTTTGAAGACCCAGAATTAATCTGAAATTCACCTGTTCAACTTGCAATTTGGTGCAGTTTATTAGCAAGTCTAGCTTACTGCAAAAATAGCACTAAAGTTGTGCCACTCATAAAAGGTAACACCTAAATATGTTTCCTTGAACATCTGCTTCAGTGAAAATGTTTCTTATGGTTCCTAGAATGTAGTTTTGTTTGTTACGTAAGGCATTCATTATTCAGGTGTGAACTTTCCTTGTGTAAAAAAGATAAATGTACCATTTCTTTAAAAGGTTTTTGCTCTCAGCATTAGCATATCTTTCTGTGACATTTGTTAAAAAAAGGAATTGATTATTAAGAAGCAAATCTCTTTTTGGCTTTCATTACAATTGTTCATCTTTCCCTCTAGAAAGGTTCAGAATTAGTTTCTACCTGAAGGTAATAACAAACTCATTAATCCTTTGCAAGATCATTCAGACTTTCTCTTCACCACTACCATTAATTATTTGAGAAAAACTTCAGCATGCCTGACAGCCAGAGGAATGTATTTCATAAGGCTTCCTTGGGACTTTATAATGAATTAATATCTATCTATGGAATAAAAGAGAACAATTCTCATCAGGCAGTGTTTGTTACTGTTCAGCAACTCATGATTACATACATAACTTCTCTTTGAATTATAAAGGCTATTGTTCTTTACACAGTATACCGATCCTTGTCCGTTTCAAAAACCCTTTACTCTGAATAGGCACTAAATGGTTGGAATTCTCTTTCACACTTATAAGTAAAATATGGTCATAACTCTCTCTTTCTTTTATAGAAAACAATGAAATTTGCCACTTCTAAGAAGGGGCAGATAACTGAGTTCATGAAGGTGCAGAGCTAATAACCTTTTAATAAGAAAAATCTATATAACTTTGACTTTGGATGGAGCAATATAGCATAGACTCACTGGAGAAGAGCCTAATGCTGGGAAAGATAGAGGGCAAAAGAAGGGGATGACAGAGAATGAGGTGGCTGGATGGTTACTGAAGCAGTAGGTGTTGTGTTCGGCTGGAGAACACGTGACCAGTAACCAGCAGTTGATTGGTTAACCGCCGATGCTATAGCCGGCGGGAGAATTAAGGAGCTCCTATTGGCTGAGCTGTTGACAGCTCCAATATAAAAGGACTGTCAGTTTAGAGCTTGCTTGCTTGCTCACCTCAGTTAATTGTTTGTAGTTAATAAAAGAACTGTTAATGGTTCTCCTGCGTTGCCTCACTTCTTGCTGTTGTTTTGCAAATACAACAGTAGGCCTGAGCTTAAATGGACACCAGAGGATGATAGAGGATAGGAAGGCCTGGAGGAACGTTGTCCATGGGGTCGCGATGGGTCGGACACGACTTCGCAACTAACAACAAAAACAACAATGTAGCACTGCAAAGTGAAGAGTCCATTTATGGAGTTAAGTTCTGCCATATTTCAGCCAGATAGTGGATTTTAATTTAGTGGGATGTTTTTAAATATTTCAAAATGTCCCCTGCTACTTGTTGCCATTTTTACTTTTACTACAAATTATAATCTAAATGGTAGACTTTTTCCATATGTCCGCACTCAAAATAATTAGAAATGAAGCTTCCTTATGGCCAGAATTGAAGACACTTTCTGGGGATTTTACTTCATCTTTGAAGACCCAGAATTAATCTGAAATTCACCTGTTCAACTTGCAATTTGGTGCAGTTTATTAGCAAGTCTAGCTTACTGCAAAAATAGCACTAAAGTTGTGCCACTCATAAAAGGTAACACCTAAATATGTTTCCTTGAACATCTGCTTCAGTGAAAATGTTTCTTATGGTTCCTAGAATGTAGTTTTGTTTGTTACGTAAGGCATTCATTATTCAGGTGTGAACTTTCCTTGTGTAAAAAAGATAAATGTACCATTTCTTTAAAAGGTTTTTGCTCTCAGCATTAGCATATCTTTCTGTGACATTTGTTAAAAAAAGGAATTGATTATTAAGAAGCAAATCTCTTTTTGGCTTTCATTACAATTGTTCATCTTTCCCTCTAGAAAGGTTCAGAATTAGTTTCTACCTGAAGGTAATAACAAACTCATTAATCCTTTGCAAGATCATTCAGACTTTCTCTTCACCACTACCATTAATTATTTGAGAAAAACTTCAGCATGCCTGACAGCCAGAGGAATGTATTTCATAAGGCTTCCTTGGGACTTTATAATGAATTAATATCTATCTATGGAATAAAAGAGAACAATTCTCATCAGGCAGTGTTTGTTACTGTTCAGCAACTCATGATTACATACATAACTTCTCTTTGAATTATAAAGGCTATTGTTCTTTACACAGTATACCGATCCTTGTCCGTTTCAAAAACCCTTTACTCTGAATAGGCACTAAATGGTTGGAATTATTTTTCTATTTCTGTACTTATTTTAGTACATCTGTTAGAATAGAATCCAGCACAAATCCTTCTTTCTATCTAAAATAGGAATCTTGATAATAAGGGTCAAGAGATTATCCATGTAAGGCTTGTTTAGACGACCCTATGAATGATGGCCAGGGACAAAGAGATGCACTTTGATTTTCTCTCTAAACATATTGAGTCTTCATGATTTAATGATCTGGGCACTTAGTTTCCAGTGAAAATCCCATTTTTACATTTGGAGTATAATAGAATGCCTAATTGTTGGTGATATCTCACTGAAGAAGGCAGTTGTGCATACATTTAGATGTTGAAATCTGAATTTTATATTTTGGTTCATCATTCTTGCCAAGTAGCGAATATGGGTCTAATCAATGTACAGGAATCTATGTTAAGGAATAACCCAGAAAGAACAGAAGCAGAAATCAAGCCTTTTAGCAGAAAGTCAGATGAAGGGTTCAGACATGGCAGCAATAGTGTTGCATTACAAAAACAAATGTCTGACTGCACTTTTAACCTATATTCTGCCAGCAGTTTTTCTCTCATTCACAGCAATTTTCCTTTATAATTCTACCAAGAATGCTTTCTTTCATACTTCCCACTGACATCATTGTGTTGCAGTTTGGACATTCTTTGTCATTCTTCAGAGTAGCTCCCATATTATCTTTCATTGTGTGAAAAATGGTCATAAGTCACTTTTTCAGTGTCGTTGTAACTTCGAACAGTTAGTAAGTGAACAGTTGTAAGTCGAGGACTACCTGTACACACATTTGATTTGTCAGTTCATATTCTTTTCTTTTACCTTTTTAACATTTCAACTTGCAATCTTTTATATCACCAGATGGGCACATAAATATTGACCCCCCAGTCCATTATGCTTTTGCTTAATTGGTTTTCATATAGTGCTTTTTAGTAGGATAAAGATAGTATAGACAAAATGTCTTAGTTATATATCTATGGTATATGCTAATCACACTAATCAGTTTTGGCACATTTGACCTGTATGCGACAAGCACAACCTAAACTCAGTTTTGTCCCAAGTATGCACACACTATTTTATGCAAGCTAGGATCTTTAATGTAAAAACAACTTACATCAAAGCCAACAAAGAGTGGCCAGGATTCCATCAATATATGCATTGTACCGACACACATTCAAGAGGAATATAATCTGTCAGTGTATTGACACTCATATCAATGTAACATCTAGATTAAACAATGACTCAACCTATGACTGAATCCACTCTATCTGCAAAACAAATGGAACTCTATTGATATTAACTTGAGTTTACATTTATCAAATAATTATAAGCTACAAAGTACTGCATCTGAGAGGGAAACAAACAGAATACTGCTTGAATTATTCTATCTGGTCCAGATAGTACAAATAGTTTCAACTTTTAATGGAAAATGAATGGAATCAAATTAACCTAAGACTAATATGTCTTGTATGTCTGATAGCTGTTTGTAATGCTCTTCCCTGTCAAATGGGCAGAAGTGCCATTTCCTAGCAGCTAGGAAATATTAATTCACTATTTTGATGGTCTTGCTTATCTAAGATTGGCTCAAATTTGCCTTGTATGAAAAGTCGTCCTTGCTATTTAAGCAATCCGCAAACTGGTTAACAGATCAAACTTTAATTTAAGAAGAAGTAAGTTTCCATAATTCTGCAGCACATATGCAAAATTGTCAATTGCTGCCTCGAAAGAAAAGTATGCTTATTCATTCTCCAAAGCATTCCCTGCTGAAAAATAATCAGCAGAAACTACCTAGTAAACTTGCTTTCGATTAGGCATTAGATTCCAAAGTTGGTCATATTTTTAACTGCTTATCTCAAGGGAAGTTTCACAACAGATATAGTTCACTTTTATAAGTTATTTGCACTGGTTCTACTGGGTCATGAAAAAAGTCCTCTGGGAAATAAACAAGATCTAGGTTAGAAAATAGTTTCTCTGCTATTGATTAAAAAAAGGGATAGAGGAAAGAACTTATTCCTTATCTCAAAGGTAGCTTTCTCTTTGCCTGAGAGCATCATTTTATTTATTTTTTCTGATCAGTGTAATTGCAGGCACCTGCAATTAAATAATTTGTCCCCGTAACATCAAGAAGAAACCAGCAAATGAGGAAGAATGAATGGAAGCACATGATGGCAGACAGAACCATCCAACTGAAGCCCTATCTCCTTTTATTTCTGGATGGGTAGGCATAGAATACAGGTCTGTGAATAGAATAGAACAGAATAGAATTCTTTATTGGCCAAGTGTGATTGTCAAGAAATTTCTCTTGCTGCATATGCTCTCGGTGTACATACAAGAAAAGATGCCTTCATCAAGAATTCTAAGGTGCAACACTTAATGATAGTCAAAGGGTACAGGAAACGATCAGGAAACAATCAATATCAATATAAATCGTAAGGATACAAGCAATAAAGTTACAGTCATACAGTCATAAGTGGAAGGAGATGGGTGATGTTTCTAAATAGGTTTATTTTCTAAAGATTGCTTATGAGACACACATATTACCAAAGGGACTTAAACATAATGATGATTCTGGTAACTGGTGTCTTGTTTTGCAGCATACTCACTATATTTTTAAAAAAAATCAGATATTTTTTTCTTTAGAATAAAACGGGTGAATAAGATGTCCAAGGGAGGTGTCCATGAGCATATTTTTTTTGATAAATTTATTTATTTATTTATTTTATTTATTTCGATTTTTATACCACCCTTCTCCCGAAGGACTCAGGGCGGTGTACAGCCAAGTAAAAATACTATATAAACATTAAAAGAAATTAAAAAACATATTATAATGTGGCCGAAATATTAAAACAATTTAAAATCTTAAATTATAAATAACCCCAATAAAATTTCAATCCAGTCCCGCTTGAATAAATAGGTGCGTTTTCAGCTCACGGTGAAAAGTCCGAAGATCAGGCACTTGACGTAAACCAGGGGGAAGTTCATTCCAAAGCGTAGGAGCTCCAACAGAGAAGGCCCTTCCCCTGGGGGCCGCCAGCCGACATTGCTTGGCGGATGGCACCCTGAGAAGGCCCTCTCTGTGTGAGCGTAGGGGTCGGTGGGAGGCAAAAGGTAACAGCAGGCGGTCTCGTAAGTACCCGGGTCCTAAGCCATGGAGCGCTTTAAAGGTGGTAACCAGAATCTTGAAGCGCACCCGAAAGACCACAGGAAGCCAGTGCAAACTGCACAGGATTGGTGTTACATGGGAGCAATGAGTTGCTCCCACTATTACCCGCGCAGCTGCATTCTGGACTAACTGCAGCCTCCGGGTGCACTTCAAGGGCAGCCCCATGTAGAGAGCATTGCAATAGTCCAAGCGGGAAGTTGTTGATAAATGTTGATATTTTCAGAAGAAGCAACAACAAACTCAAACATAGCCACCTTAGGATAACTGAACATGAATGAAAAATCATGCTTGTAGTTGTCGCTAAACAGTTTATTTGCGCTCCACGTCAAGAAAATATAATTATTAATAGAAGATCAGGTAGTAAATGTCAAAATATTGGCTGATTAGCAGCCTATCTTTTAATCTAGTTAAGGCATTTCAACTATGCTAGTATAATTAAGAACTTATTTTTCCATAGAACCATCACAAATAAGTTCTATCAAATGTACAATAGTATGCAAAATGTTGTACTGGGAAGAAGGGCAGGAAGAATTAATTAAAAATGAATTAATTGTATTGCTATAATGATGTTACAAATGAAATCTCCTTAAAATGAAAGAATGAGATGCTACAAAACAAAATGCAGTGCAACAAAATGTCCTTTCTCTATATACCCATATACCACTCTCTGTATATGCATACTATACTAGGGAAAAGTAAATCTCCTGACAGGTCCTCCTTGAATTTCCCATAGTCAAGGGGATACATGAACTTCTGTAAGAATTAGCTCTGCTTTAAAAAAAAATTATAGTGAAAATCTGCCTGAAACTTTTTCTTGAAATCTAAGCCATATAGTGGTATTTTCAAGGGGATTTTTAAAAAATAAAATAAAATAAATGTGTAGGTGGGGATAAACAACAGGTAAAAGCAAACTTCTTTTTTTTAACTGGCATATGTGGTTTTACATATGAAAAAAATCCATATTATTAGCATACATAAGAGAAAATATAAAGTCTGAACATCAAGATCCTCATCAGATGATGTAGCCATAGAAATACTATTTAAACCTTACAGCGTAAGTTACCCTGATGTGGTGCTTTCATTGATATCCATTCCAGATACATATTCTCCAGGAATATTACCCTTGCCTGTCCATTTAAAAAATAAATATTCCTCCCTATATTGCATCTATGCAAAACAAAGCCCCCCGCCCCAATTGTACATCTATTATTTCCACAATTTTTGGGACTATCCATCATTTTTAGGGGCAACCAAACAACAAGGCCCCCTACAGAAATGCTGAAGCCTGAACCACCCACAAGCATCATAGTCTTGTGTCAGAAAATATGGGAAATTAACACATGGCCACAGGATGGGAAACAACCAGTGTTCAGTCGATTGCCAAAAAAGAGTGAGCCCAAGGATTGCTCCAATTGACTTCATCCTTCCATGTTAGCAAGATTCTCCTTTAAGTCTTTCAGGTTAGCAAATTTCTCCTTTAAGTCATACAGCAATATATGGTGCCAACTATGAAAAGGAATTACCAGTTGTTCAACCTGGCTTCAAAGGGGATCATGGCACACATGACCACCAACTCTCTTTATAATATACATAAATGATCTTTGTGATCATATCTCAAGTAACTGTGTTCTCTTTGCTGATGATGTCAAATTTTTCAACACCACTGACAATACATCCACAATTCAAAAGGACCTTGATCATCTAACTGCTTGGTCTAAAATTTGGCAACTACGAATCTCAACCAGCAAATGCTCAATCCTGCATATTGGAAGAAAAAACCCAATCACAAAGTACATGCTTGATGGACATTGCCTCACAGACCCCCACCCTGTCAAAGACCTTGGAGTTTTTATATCTAACAATCTAGTTAGATATAAAGTGCCAAAGGCCACTGCAACTATATAGCAAAAAAGGCTCTAAGAGTTGTTAACTTAATTCTACGTAGCTTCTTTTCAAAAAACACCACGCTACTGACCAGAGCATATAAAACATTCGCTAGGCTAATTCTTGATTACTGCTCTCCTGTTTGGAACCCATACCATATATCTGATATCAACACAGTTGAGTGTGTCCAAAGGTATTTTACAAGAAGAGTTCTCCACTCCTCCAAAACCAGTAAAATACCTTATTCCACCAGACTTGATATCCTGGGTCTAGAAAACTTGGAACTTCGTCGCCTTCGACAGGACCTGGGTTTAGCTCATAAAATCATCCGTTGTAATGTCCTTCCTGTTAATGACTTTTTTAGTTTCAATAACAATATCACAAGAGCTACCAACAGATTTAAACTCAATGTCAACCGCTCCAGTTTAGATTGCAGAAAACACGATTTCTGTAACAGAATTATATATGCTTGGAATGCATTACCTGACTCTGTGGTTTCTTCTCATAACCCCAAAAGTTTTACTCTAAATCTATCCACGGTTGACCTCACCACTTTCCTAAGAGGACTCTAAGGGGCATGCATAAGAGCACAAACGTGCCTACTGTTCCTGTCCTATTGTTTCTTCCCTATATATATATGTATTTATAGTACCTTGTTTCTCCTCATATATATGTTTATATATTATATAATACTCTGTGTTATACTTGTATATATTGTTACGACAAATAAATAAATAAATAAATAAAAAACATTACAAATCTATGCTAAATCATGAAAAAAAAACCTCTCAAGAATTCCAAAAGAACATTTACATCTGCTTTATTGATTACAAAAAAAACTGATATTGATTGTATCAGTCATGACAAGCTGTGAGGAGCCCTAGAAGACTTGGGGTTGACAACACAACAGGTTAAGTTAGAGCATTCGCTGATAGGTTCAAGAAAGAGAAAGGAGTGTGGCAAGGTTGCATTCTTTCGTCTTTCTTATTTACTCTGTATTCTAAAGGGGTCATGAGGAAGCTGGAACCTGAAGAGTCAAAAATTGTGGTAAAGAAGAAAGAATATCAACAATCTTAAGTTTGTGATGACACACTCTTTTCTCAAAAACCAAGGAAAAGGATTAAAGAAAAAAAAGAAGCAATTTGGCTTCTTCCTAAACATTAAAAAGAGATTTCCCCCTTATCGAAGGCCAGAATAGTTTGGATATACTGGTTATTTTCCATTCAGTCACAACACAGCTGTCTCCTGTGTTGTGACAGCTCTCATTCCAGAGGGTTCTACCTGACATCTACTTTCTCATATTTATTTAAATCAGTCATACGGTAGTGTCATAGCCTTAAACTGTCAATAGCCTTCATTCTTGCACTTCCCAAAAGAACTGATGTGAATCAATATCTTTTTGAATGAAGGGCAAAGTGATCTTAGTTTAAAAATAAGCTTTCAATATAAAAAGCAACGTAAGAATTGATAAACGCTATGGTGCTGAAATAGAACATTTGAAATGCCACCTCAATAAAGCAAAATAACCAGACAACACCCCAGAATCAGTCTAAATTATAGCTGACTGAAGCATCTTTCTCTAACTCTAGTTATTTTGGCAGGGATTATATAAGGGAACCAGATTGATGAAGCACATTGCAAGCAAATAGAATTAGTATGCCGTCACTCTTTCGTGTTATTCCTGTCTTATTCCTAGTTTCCAGTTTGTGCTCCTGATTCTAGAAATAAGGCTAATTTCAATATAAATGGTAAGGAAGAAAAGCAATAAGAAGGAAGGTTAAATATAAAAAGATTTTGCCCTTCAACTTTGGTACTGAAATAGTACACTTGAATGTATATATTCAAGATTCACCATTGTATCACTAGATAAATGTTCAACATTATTGTTTTTTGACATCTTGACTAAAATCAAGAAAAGTGAATTACTGAATTGAGAATATCTGAGCCTAGCTGGATCTATCTGAAGCCTACATATCACACAGGAATGAGGGAATGACAATATACTATGTCCCTCTTGAAAGATGTCCTGATTTTTTATGACAGTCGGCGGGGTATGAATATTTTAAATAAAGATAGACATATTCCTCTGTGTAATGGCAAACAAGGTTAATTTTGCTAGATTTAATTATATCTTGATTTGGAAATGGGAAGTTATCAGTTCCTACTATTGACATATTCATATTACTTTATTTTATCGACATGTAAGAGAGTATTAAATTAAAAAGTGACTTTTCTGGAAATGCTTTGTTTGATTAGTAATCATCTATTCCCTTTCTTCCTTTAAATTTTTAATATTAATGAAATTCTTAAAGCATATTCCTGCACTGAAACAAGCTTAATAAATGCAGGCTCATTTACATTTATAATTAGATTAATATTATTCCTCATAATTATGCAATGGTTGAAGAATCAAAGAATTAGTACTAATGGGTTTATTTAATTTTATAATATATTAATAGAGGAGCATAAATTCTTGACAACAGCACATGAAAACCTTGAGCCAGTCATTTATTAAACAAATTAAGTATTTTGATAACAATGCTGCTGTTTAGATTTGCATACATGAATGGTTTCAGAAAATGAATTACCTATATTTTATATACATTTGGCTAGTATATACTGTGCAAGGTTGCATGCACACATACAAAGAGAGAGGGAGAGAAAGTTAAAGGTTAATATGAAAATTGCTACTATTACATATCAAAAAATATGTGTAAGTCAAGTATTCAGATATTTATATACTGTTAAAATGATATACACTAAAGGAAAGTGAGGTTTTAAGTGCTCTGAATTGAACAAACAATTATTATGTTGACCTTTATTGTATTAGGATTTTTCTCTTGGGTTTTTCTTATTGGTTTATTACATTATGCTATCTTCCTTGGTGTATTGTTTTATATAGTATATCTCTGTTATTGGAATTTCTTTTGTTTCTTGGATCAATCTTGGATATTTTTTTCCAATAGCTAAACAAATAGCAGCATTTAAAAAAAATATTTATTAGACTATATATAGCTGAGATATCTGGGAAATAATCTATAAGTAAAGCAAAACAATGGAACAAATTGGCCAAAACAACGATATAAAGAAAAACACATGCCTATACTCTACTGTGACCCAAAACTTTAAAGCAGTCTTAAATGATTTGTAGATTTAAAAATAACCTTAAAATAAGCAAGTGTGTGTTTAAATACATATCCAATTTAAGTAGAAATGTGATGCTTTTAGAACAGGCTTGGAACTTTTAGCTTTCGTAAAATGCAGAATATAAGTACCGTGTTTCCCCGAAAATAAGACCCTGTCTTATATTTTTTTGAACCCTGAAATAAGCGCTTGGCCTTATTGCTATGTGCTCAAAAGCCCGATTAGGCTTATTATCAGGGGATGGTCTTATTTTGGGGGAAACAGGGTAATCCATCTGCTTGCAGAGATAGTTGTAACACAGACTACTGATTCTGTGTCAGGAGCTCTAATTGCAAGGGTATCTCTGGACTTAAGCTGACAGTTCTCAACTTTAAATTCCTGAATAGCGTATGATTGGGTTATGTGAAAAAAAAAACACATTCCAGAATAAATCTGATCAAGCACTAAAATATAGGCTATGTTCAAACACCTGTGGATACATTTTGTAGTTAGTTCAGCAGGCAGTAAAAAATGGACTAAAAATGTAGTACCTCTCTATGGAATCCAGTACTAAGACAGACTCTATGTCTATTTTTTGATAGTGGTAACAATCTGGAAGTTCCATCTGCTTTCAAATGGATGTCAGTGAAGTTACTGTGAAGATTCCACAGTACATTAACATTTTATACTATTATTTAGCTGTATTTTATATTTTATTTCCCCAAGCATTATTTTGTAAAACCCTGGAATGGGGGAGCAAAATAGTTTAATATTTAATATAATTTGTTGACATTTGTTGAAATACAAGAGATAGCTAGGTTTTGCAGATGTATTTTTTTCATTCATTCCTGCTTCCCAAAAATCAGTTTTGTTTTGTTTTTTGTTTACATTTATACCCCGCCCTTCTCCGAAGACTCAGGGCGGCTTACAATGTATAAGGCAATAGTCTCATTCTATTTGTATATTTTTTTACAAAGTCAACTTATTGCCCCCCCAACAATCTGGGTCCTCATTTTACCTACCTTATAAAGGGTGGAAGGCTGAGTCAACCTTTCAATATATTTTTGTACCCCAAAACTTAGTTTCCATTAAAAATTGAGTGGAAATTCAATTATTTTAATTCCTACAATTCCTATTTTAAATTTTGTTTCTTTAAATTAAATATCAATATTAAATATATTTCCTGGCAAATAGATGGGGAAGAAATGGAGGTAGTGACAGATTTTATTTTTCACCGTAAATGAAGACTGCGGCCAAGAAATTAAAAGACGCTTGCTCCTGGGCAGGAAGGCTATGGCAAGTCTAGACACATTCTAAAAGGCAGAGACATTACCCTGCCAACAAAAGTGCGTATAGTCAAGGCTATGGTTTTCCCAGTTGCAATGTATGGCTGTGAAAGTTGGACCATAAGAAAGGCTGAGCGCCAAAGAATTGAGGCCTTTGAATTATGGTGCTGAAGAAGACTCCTGCAAGTCCCTTGGACTGCAAGGCAATCAAACCAGTCAGTCCTAGAGGAAATCAATCTTGACTGCTCTTTGGAAGGCCGGATCCTAAAGATGAAACTCAAATACTTTGGTTACCTAATGAGAAGGAAGGACTCATTGGAGAAGAGCCTAATGGTGGGAAAGATTGAAGGCAAAAGAAGAAGGGGATGACAGAGATGAGGTGGCTGGATGGAGTCACTAAAGCAGTGGGTGTGAGCTTGAATGGACTCCAGGGGATGGTAGAGAACAGGAAGGCCTGGAGGAACGTTGTCCATGGGGTCATGATGGGTCAAACATGACTTCGCAACTAACAACAAACATTAAATATATTGCAGAAATAATGAGAGACACAGCTGTGCAAATTAAGCCTACCATCCTTTTACATAAAAAGTGGTGGGACTTCAGTTGCCCAGTTGCAATTGACATATTGACTCTTCTTACCTCTAGGCACATCTGGAGACAACCTCATTAATCATTGACACAAGAACAATAAATAGGGAAAGGTAAATTGTTATTGATGGGAAATATTAGCATCTCATTAATGGCATGCAAGTGCCTTTTCCTTCTTCTTCTTTTTTGTAGCGGTACTTTTTATCTCTCCTAATAAGAAGACTTGATAGCTGTGAAAGAGAAATATCAGCATTTACTTCCCTCCTTTCCCTTTCCCATCCTTTTTGAGCTGGTGGGCACATCAGCTTTGAGAAGACATCATGGATAGTTTTACAAAATGGCTCCATGATAGGGATGTCAAGTAATTAAAAAAAACCAGAAAGCAAATGGTGAGATTTCCCTTCACAGGAATCCCTTCTTTCCCTTCAAGCTGATACTTTGTTCTGAAGCATATTCGTTTCTCATGTATATATACATTTTTAAAAAGGTGAAAATTATATTTAAAGAAATAAAGTAAGGTTAGCATAGAATTGAATAAGCATTAAAGGATATATGGAAGGGTATATTGGTTGTCCCTGGGATAGGAGAGTTAAACTGTCATGTTGGAGAGACAGTATATAGTTTTGAATTTAGGTCAGTTAGTTGTCCTATAAGGAAGATTAAAAAAAATAACTACAATAGTTTAACAGACTTGTAGAAAAAGATGCTTTAGCTGCTAGCTCTGATCATTTTGTCAATTGAACAATAGGAGGCTTTCCCTGAAAAATTAAGATGTTTGTAGCGATACAGGGAGAATTCTCCAAGAAATATCAAAGATACATTTTTTTCAGGAGCATGCTCTGCATTCAAAGAATAAGTCAGATTGGACACCACATAGAATGATACAGAGCAGATTGGCCAACATATGAAGGGTGGGGGTGGGGGCACTACCTTTTGATATTGCTATTCAAGTGTAGTAATGAAATATTTTGCATCAACCAATAAAATGATTTTTTTTTACCAGAGTATCAGATTTTAAATCAAGTAACCTAAAATATCAGAAATATTTATATGGTTTTGAGGAGGAAGATAGATTGGCTTTGGAGATTGGATTTATTGCATTCATTCAATCAGCAATTGATAAGAGATGGTATAAAGAAACAAATGTGGATATTTGAACTGGGACCAATTAGAGTTAATAGTTGGGATTATTTTATTCTATCCTAGGCTGCATTAACAGACACTGGTAGGGTAAACCACTATGTTTAATCCTACACTGTGTTTAATCCTACACTCACTAGTACTGATTATGTTGCCTAGTCAGGTAATGAAACATTTGCAAACAAACAACCAAGTTCAGACAACACCACAGACTCCACAATTCAAACTTGAGCTACATATATTCTCTTCTATTGACATCAGAAAATGATTGCACTTGGGAGTTTTGTTTTTGGAATATATAATAGCCTAAAGAAAGTAAGTTGTGGTCTGCCACCCAATTAGAACAAATATTTTCTACAGCCTTTTTATGGTCACTGACCAAGATCAAATTTCATTACTGTCTGTAGTTGTTCTCAGTGAAATACTAAATCACATTCCTGTTTGTCAAGAATAATGGAACTACTGTAGAAGAATACCAAATAGAATTCTATCATGAACATCGGTTATTAAAGGAAAAACTATATTTTTTAATAAAAGATTGGAAATTCTTTATAGTGTTTTGCTGAAAATAAATAAAAGTGAACTGCTGATTTATTGAATTTAAAGGTTTAGTTTATGGGAAGAAAGGAGCAATGATATATAATATGGGAGAGTAGGGATGGTAACTGTTATGTGTGTCACTGCTGCAAAGAAGAACGGAAGTGACTTCTTTAGATATCCTTCTCATTTTTGCATTTTTGTCAGTAGTTTTTTAATCTTTGTAAGATCTTCTTATAATAAAAAATTAGAAAAACATAATTAAAATAGTTGTTTTTGCCACTAACATTTATCATAATTAATAGTGCCCATGGAGTTTAAAAGAAATTTAAAAGAAGAAAAGAAACAGATGCTGAATAAATCTAGATCTAGATTGTATCTAGATCTTTAGCCTATGCCCTTAAATATACATAATGCAATGTGATATAAAGAGTAAAAGCAATTGCCTAATAAAAATATGTTGAGGTACAGTAGACATAGATATGAGATCTTCTAATATTACTGTATCTTCAAAGGCAGAATTTAGCTAGTACAAAACTTTACAGGTGAAATATATGTATCACATAGCTGAAGGCTTCAGTTGGCTAGATGTTGGAACTTATGTAGGTGCTTCTTATGCTGATTAACTGTTATCCTTTAAGAATTCATCTAATCAGGCAACTAGACTAATGTAAGTGAATTGGAGCTTTGCAATTTTTCTAGGGGATCAGTCATATAAATGAATAATGTATTCATGGATGAAAAATATAATTCTTGTAATGATATTTGTAATAAAAATATAAAATAATATTAAATGCCTGGATTTAAAAAAAAGGACAAATGTATGTATATATATATATGACATTTTTGATAAAGGTCTGCATTTAACTAGTAAGAAACATTTTCATATCAAAAAGGAGAGCCTGTGGCCTTCATGGGTCAATCCAGAGAACAGATAACATATGATATTACTGTCAGTGTAATTATGAGTTGGGTTAGCCATAACAACAAGTCAGCCAATGGGAATTGTTTGATGACTGAGAGCTAAGACTGGGCATGGCTTAGCTTGACAGACCGCAGCTGCAACATTAGCCATTTCAAACCCCTCCAATCCATACATGCAGAAAACTGACACCCACTATGAAGATGTAGCACGACCACAAAGCCAAACAACAGCTATGCAGCTCACCAGCTCAAATCCCCCTGCAACACAGACTAAACTGAGCACAACCAAGCCCCCACCCAAACAGGACACACCCCCAGCCAATCAGAGCACAAAAAAACCCCCATCCAATCAGAGCACAGCCAAGCTCCCACCCAATCAGTTCAAACCCCCACTAGCAGTTAAAAGGAAGAAACAGCTGCGATCACACATTGCTCCCAGAAGCACAAAGCTGAAACCTGAAGATGACGAATGAGAAAAATTGCTTATTGCTTTTGTTGTTCTGTGCTTCTGTGGTTTCTGAGTTCTGGTTCTGGCTTTTGCTGCATGAGTATTGTATACATGCATTATCTTACTGCTTTATCTTACTGTATATAAAGAAGTTTCTTTTATACATGAATTCTGTTGAATTATTTACTTGTGTGCTGGTTGGATTGCTGCAAACTCTAAAAATGTTCTGCTCAAAGAGGTGATCATTAATCTTTTTAGAAGCCAAGTGGCAAAAAATACCCCCCTTTAATACCCAAATTAATAATAAAAGAAACTTTCAAATTATTGGCTTAATTGATATTGTAGTACTAAATACTAAATAAGAAAAGCTTATCCATTCTACCCATCTGCCACTTATTCTTCCCATATGGAAAAAGGAGTGAAAAATAAAATAACTGGAGGAGTTCCTAGATAAGTTTCATTTTTACAAGGATGATCAAGGTACTTTTTTCTATGAGCAGCAGCAAGAATGGTTGAATACTCTAATAGCCTTTTCCGTGTTTTATACAAAATAGCCATTCACTTATTCCTCAATGATATCAGGGTTTTTTGCATCATGAAGTTTTTTTATTACAGTAGTAAATGTGACATGTGAACATAACAAGTTTGCAGTATTAAAGTTTTAGAAAGATAGGATTCTCCATTACCGATAGAATGGGACTGGAATTTCTGTCATAAACCAGAATTGGGACTGGAGTTTCTGTCATAGGTTGTTGCAGTCATAAAGCAAGTCATCACTTAATTGGGCCCAATTTTATAACCATTTTACCACAGACATTAAGTGTACCACTGTGATCATTAAGTGAATCCAGCTTCCCGAATTGAAGTTCTTTCATTGGAAAGCTGCTGGAAAGGTTATAAATCATGATCACATGACCACAGGATGCTACCACTGGTCATAAATATGCATGTATACATACAGCAGATATTAGATCAGTTGTACCTTAGAAACATTGCATTCCTCCTATTGCTATGCATTGCAAAATGTGCAGTAAAGATGAGTCTGGAAGTTCTTTTGCTGATAGCAATTATTTTGTTTAACAGGCTTTTGTGGATCTTTTGAAAGTAAGAGTTGAGTGACATTTATTTAAATGAATAGGAACAAGTAAATTGCTGGGGTGAATGAAGTATTGATTAGGAGAATTAACGGGTTTTCATCCAATCGATACTGATATTTACAAGCTGCAGCTGAAAAGGGCAGTTGGAGACAGCAACTAACCTTCTTGGTTAGAAAGCAACCACCACAAATTAAGGAGAGAAGAGCTGTCCTAATAATTGTATAATTAGTTGTATAAATCAATAGAAACCACACTCTTTCTAAAATAAACATGAATTTCTATTATTTTTCAGGTGACCCTTTTAAAATTTGCAGGAAGCTTTCTATTTGTATGGAAATGCTAAACTCTTTTATTTGGCAGATATTGATCTTGTTCTTGTATGTAAATCAAGAGTGAGCAATTGGGGGGGGGGGTTGGAATATACAGTGGATCTGTATCTGTGGGAGATGAACCAAGGGTACATCTCTCTGACTGTGATATGCTTGGTAATTGAATAAGGTAAGATGGATCATAAAACCAAGACAGTTAGTGATGAAGAGTAAGCTCAGTTTAGGCACCCCCAAATTAAATGGTCTGTTGGAGAAGACTGCTAAGAAAACAAACTGATGAATTATCAAACAAATCGACCCAGAGTTGTCACTTAAGGCACAAATGAACAAAATAAAATTATCCTACTTCAGATACATTATGCAAAAACACAGCTCTCTGGAAAAGGCTCTAATATTGGAAAAGGTGGATGGAAAGAGAAGACAACCAACAGCAAGATGGATGGACTCAGTTATGCTGGTGATATCTGTACCATTAGGAATCTTGAAAGAACAGTTTAGGGATAGATCATTATAGAGGAAATCTATCCATGGGATCACTAGGAGTCAAAAACAACTTGAAGGCACATAATCATTCATTCATTCAATCAATCAATGAATCAATCAAAATTAAGTGGTCTAAAAAGATTGCAAATATTGCATTCCAGACACTTACTGTAGCTGTGTCTGAATTCAAATAAGCTTTGCTGGTGTGAAAGACAATGGTGTAGTTATAACTTTATAACTGTCAATGGCAAATATTTAAGGTTAATGCCTTATTTCTGGAGAAGTCTAATCCTAAACTTTTCAGATTCTGGTTTAATGAAGGGTATATTGCAGCTACAGGTAACTTTATAGATGCACACAGGGACTTGAATAACCTAGTGAACTCTTTTTACAGAATGTGCTATGTATGCTAAAAGGAAAAAGTTGGAGGTGCACAAACATCATGAGATGTAGGTACACAGTATCAAAGAAAAAAAATTCTGCATTTTTGGCATCTTATTACCAACTCAAAAATGTTTTGGGCTTTTTAATTTTTCTGAATAGATGGTATGAACACCTTTGTTTAATACTATCCCTAGTGCCAGCCATTATTTCCAGATTGTTTCCCCAATTAGTTATCTCTTATTATCTCAGAGATCTTCAGATGCATAGCACAGATACATTCTGAAATTGGTCAGAATTTAATTCTAGTGGAACTTTTGAATTCCAGTTTAGACTGGTAGACCCCTGCCTTTGCCTTCCAGGTTCTCTATATTGATCAATCTATCAATGGAGAGATTGCAATGAACCCATCAACACCAGATGAGAAAGAAAGGAAGGAAGGAAGGAAGGAAGGAAGGAAGGAAGGAAGGAAGGAAGGAAGGAAAGAAGAAGGAAATGAAAGAAAGAAAAAAAGAAAGACGAAAGAAAAAGAAAGAAAGAAAGAAAGAAAGAAAGAAAGAAAGAAAGAAAGAAAGAAAGAGAAAGAAAGAAAGAAAGAGAAAGAAGGAACAGTTCTGGGTGTAGCTATGGCATATCCTAAAAAATTCAAAAGGAATGCGGTTTAGGTATGTGGAGCGAATAAGAATAAAAAAAGAAGCTGAAATGAAAGAACTTATAATAACAGCAGAAATGGTGGAAATAAGGGCAAGGAAGATCACGAATCAGGTGAAGATGAACTGCATTGTTTTTAATTGACACATCTAGTTTATACCGACTCTTTGCCAAGCAATTTAATATCATACTGCAAAAAGGTGAAACTGAAGTTTAATTAACATCTGGAAAAACCTACTTGATAATGAGAGATCCAACTAAAAGGGCAGCATCAGGCAACTACAGACCAATTATATGCTTACCAGCAATTTTCAGATTGTTAACTGGTGTGGTAGCTGATGTAAACCAAGAGCATCTAGCTCAAAACAAGCTTTTTCCATTTGAGTAGAAAAGAAATTGCCCAAACAGCAGAGGAACAAAAGATCAACTCCTAATTGACAAGATGATTTTGGAAAAATTGCAGGAGAAGCAGTAAATATGGGACCACAACATAGAGAAAGTAATGTTAAAATGAAGAAACTAAAATGCTCTGACACTTTAGAATTCAAACAGGATGTTATATGCACATAAGATGTGCATAAGAGCACAAGCGTGCCTACCGTTCCTGTCCTATTGTTTCCTTTCGTTATATCCAATTAATATAGTTATTACATACTCATACTTATATATATGCTTATATATTGTATAGTTATTTCATGCTTATGCTGTGTGACTAAATAAATAAATAAATAAATAAATAAATAAATAAATAAATAAATAAATAAATAAAATAAATAAAATAAATAAATAAATAAATAAATAAATAAATAAAATCTGCCCTATAACACCCCAGACTTAAATATTGTTGACAAGAAAGACAAAAAAGTCTGGATAGTGGATGCTGCAGTATCCGGACAGAGCAGAAGAGAAGAGAAAGAACTGGAGAAAATCATAAAATACATAGATGTGCAAATAGAAATAGAACAATTGTGACAAATGAAAACAAAGATAGCAACACCCTATATTAATAGTGCCCTGAGTGCAATCCCAAAACATCCGGAACACCATTAGCATTGACAAAATCACTGTCAGTCATTTGCAAAAGGCAGCTTTGCAAGGAAAGCTTACATCCTGCACATTATTGTTAATAATATCGAACAAGATCATCTGCCTTTCCCAAGTCCTTGGGAAGGACCTGATAGGCAGATAAAATGCCAAATCCAGTTTAAAGATCTTGCTGAGTGCAACCAACCATAATAATAATATACTTTCAAATACTTTTGAGGGTTTTGTTTCATAATGATGTATTACAATGCACCTTATTTGTTATGGGACATCTAACATCTGTTGGTTCATGAACTGTCCATAGCCTGTATTGACCTGGTGTGCAGAGCAGATGATAGCTATATCCAGGGGTGCCTTTCTATAAATCTATCTTGTGCTCCAATTGCATACATTCCTAGACGGGCACACACATACCTTTGTGTAATGGAATGAATGTATAACCTTGAGGTAGAGGCAGCAGTCCACAATCATTTAATGGTCAAAGAAAGAAACTGATCCTGAATAAATCTTTAGAAAGGCCAAAAAAGAATCCTTCCTTTGGATCTGCAGAGAGGCAGATTTAAGGCAACCAACCATTGCAGATAAAATCCCCTGGATAGGTATCTCTCCCTCCGTCTCTCTCTTTCTCTCTCTCTCTGTATGTGTGTGTGTGTGTGTGTGTGTGTGTGTGTGTGTGTGTAGAATAGAATAGAATAGAATAGAATAGAATAGAATTTTTTATTGGCCAAGTGTGATTGGACACACAAGGAATTTGTCTTGGTTCATATGCTCTCACTGTACATAAAAGAAAAGATACGTTCAACAAGAATCATAAGGTACAGCACTTAATGATAGTCATAGGGTACAAATAAGCAATCAGGAAACAATCAATATCGATATAAATCGTAAGGATACAAGCAACAAAGTTGCAGTTATACAGTCATAAGTGGAAGGAGATGGGTGATGGGAACGTTGAGAAGATTAATAGTAGTGCAAACTAGAACATGCATATACATATACATATGCATATGCATATATATGTACATATACATGTATATGTATACCATGTATACATGGTGTAGAGAAATACCTATCCAGGGGATTTCATCTGCAATGGTTGGTTGCCTTAAATCTGCCTCTCTGCAGATCCAAAGGAAGATTCTTTGGCCTTTCTAAAGACTTGTTCAGAACCATCATAACTTTAGTGAAATGTGATTTTACCTTTCAGAGTGCTGAAGGAAGCTATAATAGTGCCCCATTACCAGTATATTTATATCTGTGCCCAGATGAAGATGTTAAAACAGTTGATTATGCATTACTACATTGTCCTTTTTATGATAGCAGGCACTTCAAGCTTATTAGGTCAATTCTTTATGGAAAGTTTAGGTCAGTTTGAAAACAAGGATTCTGTTGGAGAATACCAACTAATACCATTACAAAGTAACTTAAGTTTTATTGTAAGCATTAGCCTCAGGGTCATTTTTATGTTATTTAATGCTATTTTATTTCTATTTGTATGTCTATTTGAAACAAACACTCGTTAACTGTATTAAGCAACTGCAGATGCATTTGATTTTCTTAATTAAATAATAAGGTACTTGAGTTCTGGACTTTGGTGTAAATTGTTATATGTTATATGTTATATGTTATATGTTATATGTTATATGTTATATGGACTTTGGGGTAAATTGTTATAGTGATCCATCCCACCACTAAAAGAACCTAACGGCAAAGAATGTACGGATGAAACAGTTAAAGCAAACCTCTTTAACACATTCTTCGGCTCAATCTTTGTAAACAGCAATGACTCATATCCGACATTCCTCAATCGTACCAAAAATAATAACAACGACTTAACTCTTATAGACTTCACAGAAGATAATGTTGAAAAAGCTCTTTGCAACCTGAAACCATCATTATCAATTGGTCCTGATGGGCTATGTGCATACTTCTTAAAAAAACTTTCAATAAATATAGCAGAACCTCTAAGCATAATCTTTAATAAAGCTTTCACAACTAGTTCCCTTCCAAAACTCTGGTCTTTAGCCACAGTCATCCCTATCTTCAAAAAAGGTGATCCCAGCCTAGTTGAAAATTACAGACCTATCTCTCTATGTTGCGTCTCATGCAAAGTAATGGAATCTATCATAAACCAATCCATTACACTCCACCTTGAAACAAATAACCTACTCTCTAATAAACAATTTGGTTTCAGAAAAAAATTGTCTTGTAAATTACAACTTCTCCACTGCAAAAACATATGGACTACCAACCTTGATCAAGGAAAAACAATAGATGCAATCTACATAGACTTCTGCAAAGCTTTTCACTCAGTAGTACATGACAAACTTCTCTTAAAACTAAAATCTTACGGCATTTCAGGACCTCTTCACAATTGGATAAATGCTTTCCTATCAAACAGGCAACAAGTGGTCAAAATGGGCAACGCTCTATAAAATCCCGTTCCTGTCAAAAGTGGCGTTCCGCAAGGTAGTGTTCTTGGACCAACGCTCTTCATACTATGCATAAATGATCTATGTGACCTTATCTCAAGTTATTGTGTTCTCTTCGCTGACGACGTCAAACTATTCAATACCACTAACAATACTTCTACCCTTCAAAATGACCTTGACTTTGTTTCCGATTGGTCTAAAACTTGGCAACTTCAAATATCAACCAGCAAATGCTCAGTCTTACATATTGGTAAAAAGAACCCTAATATCATGTAGAAGCTTGATGGACATTACCTTACTGACGACCCCCTCCCTGTCAAAGACCTTGGAGTTTTCATATCAAATGACCTAAATGCCAAAGCCCACTGCAACTACATAGCAAAAAAAGCTCTAAGAGTTGTAAACCTAATTTTACGTAGCTTCTTTTCCAAAAACTCTACACTACTAACCAGAGCATACAAAACATTTGCCAGACCTATCCCTGAATACAGCTCATCCGTCTGGAACCCATACCACATCTCTGACATTAATACTATCGAACGCGTCCAGAAATATTTCACTAGAAGAGTTCTTCGCTCCTCTGAAAACAACAAAATACCTTATACCACCAGTCTTGAAATCCTGGGATTAGAAAACTTAGAACTCCACCGACTCCGACATGATCTGTGTTTAACACACAGAATCATCTATTGTAATATCCTTCCTGTAAAAGACTACTTCAGCTTCAATCGCAACAATACAAGAGCAAACAATAGATTCAAACTTCATGTCAACCGCTTCAAACTTGATTGCAGAAAATATGACTTTTGTAACAGAGTTGTTAACGCTTGGAACTCACTACCTGACTCTATAGTCTCTACTCAAAACCCCAAAATCTTCAACCAAAAACTGTCTACTATTGACCTCACCCCATTCCTAAGAAGACTATAAGGGGCGTGCATAAGAGCACAAAAGTGCCTACCATTCCTGTCATATTGTTCCCTTCATTATAGTATTATATGCATACTTTTACTTATACGTTTACTTATATATACTTTTTCTTTCATGATGGATTATTGTTTATGTTGATGATTGTATATACTGTTGTGACAAAAAAAAAAAAGCAAATAGCCTGATTGTATGGACATCAGGACACAAGGCAGAGCAAGATCAATTCATTCGTTCATGAGGTGAGAGACATGGGTGTAAGGAACAACTGCAGAGCAGTTGTTTTTTGGTAATAGATTTCTATATGACTGAGATTTCCACTTTCATATGTATTCCCAATTACAATATTTTAAAAACTAGGTAAAAAACAAACAGACAGACAGATAGATATCAATGATCAAAATACAACACAATCAAATAAGACAAAAATGGGAAATTAGCTACAGTAAAAACCCAATGATTAATTATGTGGCTAACAAGCCAATCCAAACAACAGTAATTCGCTAGTAAACATTTTCTGTGTGAAACTCAGAGTCCTCTCACAGCAATTAGAACACCACAAAATTTGGCAGCTCTTTTAGATTTTTCAGTAGATGGTCTCCTAGCAAATAGAAAGCATTCTACCCCCAGGCTTGTCTGAGAGATTAGTTGAAAGCTAATTCATTACTTAAAGTTAGCGAAACATTAATTCAGAAAAATAGACTTCACAGGAAGAACACACTGCAACACATGCAATCCTGTCTTGTTCAACTCATCCAAACAAGAGCACTGGCAATGTTCAAGTAAAATATTATAAACCCTGGTCAACATAGCATTAAGTCTAAACAGTGAGAATACTGTTGTATGTGAGAGGGAAAGAATGTAGGTGAAAACAACACGAAAGGTCTACCCCCTGGAGCTGCCACTATAATAATAAGAGCATTACTCTGATTACTCCCAGCTTTATCTTTAAAGTGGCTTTCCCAAGATAACAGCAGCATGAAAAACTGCGGTCAGAAATGTCACAATGTCTTAACACCAGGGATATAGGGATTCCCCCCCCCCCGGAAGAAATAAACATCTCAACAAGAGCTGCATGCCCTTTCATGAGACTTAATTTTAGCCAATACCTAAGTCAGCCAAAGTCTCATCTGAGTTTCTCTAGAGGCAGAGGAGAATTTGCAAAGACAGAGGAGAATTTGACATATAACAATATTCATGAATTTGAAGTGGGTTTTTATATCACTGCATACATAATACTGGGTTGTCTCTGAATAATTTGATAGCAGTTGGACAAAATCATTGCCACTGTGCTAGTGAACAGATGTATTGTCTATGGGTTCAGATTATACATCCATCACTGCAAGAAAACTCTTATATGTTTGAAGTCCTTGTCTTGATATAATTCAATTTATTTTCCAAACGTTAAAGCAGGTACTGTACTTCTTAATTAATGCAATGAGTAGAACAACTTTTGTCTTGGAATAATTAAGGGCCATCTTTTCTTTCCTGTAGAAACCTGCAAGGATTTACAAGCTCTGCCTGAACCCCACCTGTGTGTCAAGGGTAAGAGGACTGCATTGAAGGCACAAAGCAGGAGAAATATTTGCCAGAACCAGAGGTTGAAACTTTTATAGTGAACTTGAGCTATACAATTAATGTCAAAGTTAAAAAGAAGGTGTTGAAAGAAATGTCCATCTAGATTCAGTTCCAAGTGGGGAAAAAGACACTGGAAACATGGAGACTGCTTGGAAAGATGGTTTAATGGTGGACAGGAATCACATAGCTTGAGTTCCTGAACAGGAGCACATGGCTTGCATTCCTGAGTAGAAAAGGTGATCACATGTTTCAAGGTGTTGGGTGAAGAACCAGAGAGGAAAGGAGAAGAGAAGAAAAGAAGAAGGGAATGACAAGATGCTGAGTGCTTGAGTTTATACTCTCTGTGGGGCCCCACCTTGGTGTTTCCTGTTCCTGTATAAGAAATGTACCCTAATTGGTTGTCAAACTCCCAGGTGGTCTAGGGGTCTTAGCTAACTTTGTAGGTTGTCTCTCAAGCTTGCTTGAGCCTTGCCATGTGATGAGTTTCTGTTGCTAGATGGGTCCTATTGTGTTGCAGATGATGGTCCATTGACAAAGGTAGGGGGAATGAGTAAGCTTGGCTGAGGTCTTAATGGCCCATTGACAAAGGTGTGAGGAGGCAGGAAGCTGCTTTGTCTTTAAAACAGGTTTCTCCATTTCTTATCCAGGGAAACACAATACTCTGCCCACTTCAATATCCTCCAAAATATTTCATTCTTCTAGGAGAGGGGTGAGTGCTAACTTCCTACAAAAGAAAGAAATTGTTTCTCTCTTTTTAAAATGGCTCCTGAAGCAGAAAGGGTCTCTAAAGGTCGAAGCCACTGACCTGCATATGTATATTTTTATCAGTGGTGGGTTTCAATTTTTTTTACTACCGGTTCTTTGGGTGTGGCTTGGTGGGCATGGCAGGGGAAAGATACTGTAAAATCTCTATTACCACCCCACTCCAGGGGAAGGATACTGTAAAATCTTCATTCCCTCCCCAATCCAGTGGAAGGTTACTACAAAATCCCCATTTCCTCCCAATCAGCTAGGACTTGGGAGGCAGAGAATAGATGGGGGTGGGGTCAGTCAGAATATTTACTACTGGTTCTCCGAACTACTCAAACTTTCCACTACCGGTTCTCCAGAACTGGTCAGAACCTGCTGAAACCCACCTCTGGTTTTTATGCAGCATTGTAATTAATTCACGGAGATGCAGGAGTAGTGTCACTCTGAAACATCTTTCATCTTCAAATCGGATGATAAAATTGATCCCCCAATTTTCAGGAAACCAATATGACACCACAACTTCAGGAACTGGAAAGAGTGGTCAATATAAGTAAATGAAGAGATCCCAGCACAAGAGCTCAGCGGTCAAAATTTAGTTTTAAAAGTTTTGTGAGAAACAGCTTTCCTCCCTCCCTTATAGCTTTTTTTATTCTTTAAATAAGCAGTAAGTGAAGAGGTCTCACATATGAAACAGAAGACCAATTAGGTAGGAAGTTTTCAGCTAGGTGCAGAGGACCTGCCTCACCAGAAGCTGCACTAAATATAGAGCAAAAATACTGAATCTCTGTCTAAGAAGAAATTAGCTTCCCAGCTCCTGAATGTATTTTTAGACATATGTGGGCTAGAAGCCTCCAAAATGTGGATTTTTTTTTCTTTCTGTAACTGATTACACTAACCTTCTCTGGTTAAGTATTTGGACTTTCATTTTTTCCCCTTCTTTCCATACAGCCTTGCAGATTTTCTTCAAACACATATTATTTCCTCCAGTGTGTCTAATATTTGAATTTAAACCAAGCAAAGTCATCTGGATATGCCCTGGCAATCCTTGTTGTACCTTGCTTTTCTTTAAAAAAATGTTTTTTTCCCTGAGTTTGTACAGTATTCAACAGGCTTAAGGGAATGTGTGTTTGAATTCAGGATGCATTAAGAATCTGGGAAGAACATTATTACATATCGCTGCTGTATCTCTAGAATGTCTCAAATAGTCTATATAGCTATGGTGAAAGCCCAAATAGTCTATATAGCTATGGTGAAAGCCCTAAATAAAAGCTTGGCTCCAGTAGATATATATTCATTAATTTGGGGTTAAGACTCTGATATTGAGAATTTATGTCTCAGTTGAGAATACCAGAACCTTAACTCCAACATTTCCAATATCAGAGTCTTAACCAGTGGTGGGATTCAAGTAATTTAACAATCGGTTCTCTGCCCTATTGATTTCTTCCAAAAACCAGTTTGCCAAACTGCTCAGAAAGTTAACAACCGGTTCTCCCGAAGTGGTGCGAACTGGCTGAATCCCACCACTGGTCTTAACCCCTAATTTGAAGAGTTACAGGTGAACATGAAACTTTGGCTTTAGTCAGTGAGGTTCCCATAGAATATATTTTATCTGAAATATCTATTATCTTCTAATCAGTTGTGTAATTACAATAAAATCACTTTTCATAAAAATGAAGGCAGTGTCATTTGTAACACCAGTGTTTGCAGCAGGAAAACTTCATAAGAGAGGCCATTTATTTGCAGTATTTCAGTATAATTTCATTCTGAAAGTGGTTTCAGTAAGAGGTTAGAATTAAAATATCTCAGAGGTGATGCTAGCATATAAATTAGCAGAGTTCATTTGCCCTTGGGCTTGTGAGAGATGTGATAGACAATATACTTATACTTCATAATGTGCAGCAGCAAATAGCAGAGAATGAGAAACTATTTTTTATGAAATTATGAAAATGTCCTACTTGGGAAGATAGACCCTGTGCTAAGTGCTGCTCTATTGGGATTGTAGCATATTTTACACATTTCTTTTCTGAGTAGATGTAGATACCAACATGATGGATATGGACTTAGAGGACAAAATATTGGCTCTACAATCTAATTCTTATGTTTCTATCTGAGCATTGGAATCAATCCTGTTCAATCTCTACTAATGGCTGAAGGCACGTGGCATTTGGAAAAGTGGGTACAAGTTTTAATACGCCTGCCTATAGAGTTTGCAAGACCTTGTGGCTCTTGGACTGGCTTTCAACTATGTCAACTGAATCTATGGTAATATTGATAGTTCCAGAATTAGTAAGGGAGGTCCAAATCGAAAAAGTGTTAGTATGATCTGTAACAGGATTGATAATCATTGCTAATGGAGGAGTATCGTGTAAGAATGAACTGGTGAAATTAGGTTTCTTAACACAAAAGCCATGATGGCACAATGGTTAGAGTGCAGTACTGCAGACTACTTCTGCTGCCTGCTGCCTGCCTGCAATTTAGCAGTTCAAATCTCACCAGGCTCAAGGTTGACTCATCCTTCCATCCTTCTGAGGTGGATAAAATGAGGACCCAAATTGTTGTAGGCAATATGTTGACTCTATAAACCACTTAGAGACGGCTTTTAAAGCACTGTAAAGTGGTTTATAAATCTAAGAGCTATCCTGTTTCCCCCAAAGTAAGACTTCCCCTGATAATAAGCCCAATCGGGCTTTTGAGCGCATGGGAATGAGGCCAAGTGCTTATTTCAGGGTTCAAAAAAATATAAAACAGGGTCTTATTTTTGGGGAAACACGGTATTGCTATTAATACTGGAGGATGGATTTTGATTCACCTTATTCGGATTCTAGTGCCAGTGGGTAACTGGTAAAATGCAAAAGTAAGTGGTATAAATAAAGATGGATAGTGTTATGCTGTTGTCACTAGTCCTGTGGTTTTATCTCATTTGGAGATCTACTCAAGACTTAATGGTAGACTAGAAATGAACGACAGAAATTGTGAGGAGATTGGAACAAACTGTGAGAAAAACATGTTCGTTTTGTCCTGATCTGAATGATTTCCAAGATTCTAATTTCAGTGCCATGTGAAAAAAGTGTATCATTTTAAGAGTCCACTTGGGTTGTTATGCATTAAGGAGATTTTTTTTAAAAAAAGTTGATCATGTCCTTTCAGAGTGTTTCCTAGAAGCAGCAGTGGGTGGAGTGAGGGAACAAATTATAAAAACAGCTTTGCTCTGATGTGCCCAATCCCTGTTCCTTTGGTATGTGCATTAGGACAATGCATGCAAATGGAAGTAGGACGTGTATGTGTCTAGTGATACTGCCTGTGTGTAAAGGATGTATGTATGTGTGTGTGTATGTGCATATATATTCTATGTGTATTGTCTGTGGGTATTATGACTTTGCATGCATATACAAAATGGATGGAGCTTGCATTTTCATTTTGATGAACTCATTGGGTCCTACAAATAGACTTGCTATTTATGTTATGATAATGCCAGTGTTCTGTCCCTCCACCTCAGTCCAGGAGGCACGTGAACTGACTCAATTAGCCGGCAATTTAGTCCACGGCAGCTATCAGCTCTGGCAGCAAACCAGCGAGTGTCTGCCAAGGTTTTCTTTATCTTCCTTGACGCCGGCGTGTCAGAAGCTCGTTACCAGAGCAACCAGGAAGTCAGGAACAAACAGCAATCCAAGCCAAATGCCGAGTCAAATAGTTCAGCTCAAGTTTTCTCCAGTCAGTTTGGTTTGTCCGTCACAAAGTAGTAGAGCAGCCCCTCCTGCTTTTATACCCTGTGGGGTGTGGCTCCATGACTCAGCACTTTCTAGGCCTGCTCCACCCCTTCTTCTGTTGTTCCCGCCTCTCTTGTCTATGAAACCTGGGATCTAACCAGGACTGATTGTCCACAGCTGGGTCTGGAGGCATTGCCTGGGTGGGGGAAGATACAGGAGACAGAGGCCTCGTTACTTCCTCCACCTGGCCTGCCTCTGGCTCCTGGAGCTGAGCCAGAGAGGCCGGCCCTGCGGAGGGGAGCCCTGACGGCCCTTCCCCCTCACTCTCTGAGTCACTCTCTGGCAGGGGGCCAGACCCAGGGGGGGAGGGCTGGAGCCACAACAGAATGTTTGTTGCTTTTGCCTATTGCTTTTATTCCATAAACTGTCCTTTTCTGTTTGCCTCCATTGACTTGCTACTGTAATAAGATATGCAAACCTCTCTCATACTGATCGACACCTGTCTTGAAACAAACACTAGAAAAAGTCAGAAAGGGAACATCTGAAGAACTTATAAGAAACAAAAACTCCATAAAAATTCTTCTTCAGGAAATATGCCTGTTTAAACCCAAGGAAATAGATCCCACGTGACTATGGTTGGAATGGGTTCCTGCAGGAGATAAAAGGAGATATTTCCTACATAATAATAAATGTTGAAGGGCCAAGACATACATGCAACCTTGTGTAACAAAGCCCTACTTAAAATAGAAATAAAATACATAAAAATATTGTGATCATTTAATACAATGTTATATTAAA
This sequence comes from Ahaetulla prasina, assembly GCF_028640845.1. Taxonomy (NCBI): domain Eukaryota; kingdom Metazoa; phylum Chordata; class Lepidosauria; order Squamata; family Colubridae; genus Ahaetulla; species Ahaetulla prasina. The sequence continues at coordinate 58,790,973 of NC_080541.1, read as the reverse complement.
CAAAATTCAGAATCATTCTACAGAAAGTGGCCAAGTGCACAGTACTTAGAAACTGGTTTATCAATAAATAATAAGAACCTGTCTTATTCTGCATGGGTTCACACATGATGATTAAATCTCAGAGGCTGTATTTGTATACAGTACTAAACAGGTCAACAAACAAAAGAGTGGGGAAGGTGGTGTCAACACATATATTCATCATACAACATGAATCCTATTACATAAATCCCATAATTTAGGAAAGGCTGTGATTGGGCCTGTGACTTATGATTGGTCATTTTTAAAAAATCATTGTAGTTTGTAATGAATGCCTATTAGCTTTTTCAGATCAGAATATACTTTTACAGTAATTCCATTCACTTTTGGGATCCATTTCCCCCTCAACTTTTCAGCTTTTTCTCTTCCTTCCATTTTCGCCCCCTTTTCTTCATACCTCAGTCTCCATAATTTTCTTTTTAAAAATTGTGTCTTCTTTCCTTAGTTTTTTAAATAAAGCAATACCAAAATGGTATTTGAGAAATAAAAAGAGCAGTCTCTTCAGGAATCTTATTTAGAATACTCTGTGCATCTAATGTTATGTGATAAGGGATTCAGTATTTTAAAATCAGATTTCTTAAGGTCAGTAAAATGCCACTGTTTTGACAGTGAGCAGTGATCACATAAACCTCTTGCGCCCAGATGGCTGGTTGTTTACTAGCAAGGCAGTGCTGATAAATTCTCCAATTAGATAGGCATTAATATTACATTGCTTGAGATTCTAAACACAGTCTGACCTCATGGAGTGAGTGAAATCTTGCTTCATCTCCTATGCTTGTTCACCAAATATTACTCTGCTTCCATAGCAGAATCCTCTTAGCATAATAAGCACAATCAATTATGGTAACAATGAGAAACAAAATAAGAATAATATGGTAACTCAGCCCATTTTAAGAGAGCCTGCTACTTAGTTAAAACTTCATCTTTTGTTAGATTCAATGCAAATGTGTGATTTCCTCTGAAACTGAGTAGGCAGCCTCTTTTTCTTTCAGGACTTTATTTCCTTGGTGATAATCCAATTAAAGACCACATGTGAGCCAGAAATTAGCCAAAAGAACATGAGATTATCAGTTGTATGTCTTGGGACATTCTCCCCTTACCCCATTGTGTCATTTCCTTTTATATTACCAGCTCTCTCCCCATCCCCCACATTATTACCCCCAATAGTGTTCATGCTGAAGACCTGAAGAAAGCAACAGATCATTTCTATTGTGGTCTGAATGTATCGCTTTCCGACAGCTGCATGACACTTTACCAAGACAGTATTTTAGGCAAGGACTGCAGTTTATTAGCAAAAATTCCATTGTAGTTAACAGGTAACAACACACAGGTCAGATTCATTCCCAACATATGTATTGCCTTATGAAGCTACAAAATTCAATTAAGCGTATAAAGCATTTGCCCACAATTTCATTCAGAAAGGGGAAATGGTCCAAAACAGAATGTGATGGTTTAAATTTTAAGGCTTTATCTCTTTTGAGATGAAATACAGATTATATTTTCTCTATAAAATATAGATTATCACAAATTCTTAAAGGCATGAGCTCCATAGTCATGAACTCCCTAATCTTGATGATACTAATTTTATTACATAATCTGTTTACTGCTTAGAAACAATATTGTTTGCAAATGTCATTATTTCAAATATCACGTTTCCTTTGCAAATGCAAAAATTGGTTTAGCCAACTATCTAAAGCATAAATTGCTGAACTGCTGTAACAAGATACTTTACAAAAGTTTAGCCTGACATATTCTACAGTGTAGGATAGATGAAGCTTCAAGCTTAACAAATTAACATTATTCTTAATTCTGTACTTTATAGTTTTACTTAAGATCTATTGAAACATATAGGACACTGACTTTCATCATCATCATCATTTTAGCCATTGTCCATCCACTGCAGGATGAAGGCCTCTTTCGTCTGTTTTCAACCAATACGGTTCTGAGCTTTCTTTTGCCAATTGGGCCTGCAATAGTTGCTGATGTCATTGATCCATCTTGCTTTAGGTCTCTTTCATAGACGCTTTTTATCAAGTGGCATCCATTTTATGACTGACTTGGTCCACCTGCCGTCAGTTCTTCTATGTGACCAGCCGATTTCCATTTCAATTTTTTAAATCTCTTGATGTTATCATATACTTTTGTTTCTTCTCTAATCCATGTGCAAGTTTTTCTATCTTGTCTTGTAATGCAGAATATGTATTTTTCCATGGCTCTTTGCACCGTTTGTAGCTTTTGTATCAATTGTGAGGTTAGTGTTCATGTTTCACTGGTATATGTTAGAGCAGGTAGCACACACTGATCAAAAACTTTTATCTTCAGGCATACAAAGAGGTTGTTTTTAAAAATTATGCTCAGCTTGATAAATGCCTACCAACCACATTTAATTGTACAATTAAAACTGATTTTAAAACTGTTCAATTGAAGCTGATTTTTAGAAGATATAAATATGACTATAAGTTAGTTTGTAGACTACCCATGTTTCAGTCCTCTGTAACTGTAACAGCTATTTTTAAAGGTGAAAAGAAAAATTAGAGTGTAGATATAAACACTGTTATTTATTTCCTTTCTTTTTACAATTAAGGGTCTTCTGAAAATATTATCATGTTAGAACATTGCCTTTAATGAAGACAAAGCAACTTAATAAGCCTAGCTTGACAACTAAAGAGTAACTGGTAAAATTGTATACATAGCAAATTACAGAACAATTTTAAAAATGCAAATTCAGTACAAAAACTTACTGAGTTCAGAGGAACTGGTTCCCAGACTGAATTAGTTCCAGAATTACTCTGAAACTAGTCCTTTTGAGTTTAATGATACCTTTTCTCAGACATGTGTCTATATCTTCAGAGCAATTATGAATAGTTTGAGGCTAGTTGTATTTTATTTTTCCCTTCCAGTATTTTTTTAGAAATGAAAGGAAGAAATATAACATTAAAGTGATGAGTTCTAGATCCAGAAGATCTCAAATTCTGCTTCAATCCCAGATTGCTTTGTTTTTCTGGCTGGACCTTCACCAAGAGTAGAAGACATCTATTGCTTGTTACCCCAACGAAATTTCTAAGAATATCCATTTTCCAAGTTATTTATTAGGTAGCTTTATGCTGACTCTTCTAAGATAATTTTCTGGCAGCACATTTATTTTGGCTCCAAGTATTTAGTGGATCGAACCATGATAATTGGTCAACAATTATCAAACCTTTTGGAATATTAAGATTTTGAGAAACTATTTGAACCCATACAAAAGTAGACCTGTTTCTTCTTAGTGCATTTTGGTAGTTAATTGGAAAATAGTGACATACTGTTGTGTCATCTGCGAGCTTCAGTAGTTTAACAGATGGATCATTTGAGATGCAGTCATTGGTATATAGAGAGAAGTGGAGAGAGCACACAGCCTTGTGGGGCCCCTGTGCTAATTGTACAGGTATCTGATGTGATTCTGTTTAGCTTCACCTGCTGTTTCCTGTCTGTTAGGAAGCTTATGATCCATTTACAAGTGTGTTCAGGTACTGCTAGCTGGTTTAGCTTAGTTAGAAGAATGTGTGGAATGATGGTGTTTAATGCTGAACTAAAAACTACAAAGAGGACCCTTGTGTATGTCTTTGGAGATTCAAGATGTTGTAGGATGTAGTTCAGAGCCATATTAACAGCATCATCTGTTGATCTATTTGCTCGATATGCAAATTGCAGGGGGTCTAACAGCGGATCAGTGATGGTTTTCAAGTGAAAATTTTACAGAGAGAAAAATCACAGATCCCAAAGAAAAGATTCTAAGAGGAGAGTGCAAAACCTTTAAAAACAGAAAGATTGCACTTCTAATTTTTATTGGCAATAGGGCATTTTAAAGTGCTGGAACCCTAACCTGTCAGACTTTGTGCAATATTGAAAGTTAAGCTGAAGGCGCCACCTACTGTTGAATGGGGTAGACATTATACTCCTATAACCCTGGGGAAAATACTGATAAAACAGGAGAAAGTGGAAATAAATAACACCTGGAGGATTGCCGTGCTATCTACTACTCTATACTTTTCTATTTCATGACTACTGGAGCTCTAATGGTGAGAACATGGGACATCTAAATAAAGTGACTTTCAAATACCAGAAGTTATGACTGAACTTACAAAGTGGACTTAAGGAGACATTTGAAAATCTTCCCAGATTCCCTAAAAAGAACTAATTGACTAACTGTGGGACATAAAGAATTATAATTACTCAGCCATAGAAACCAAATGAAAAATAAATAACATATGTACAACTTACACAGTGCTAGTCTTATACAATTATTTTTGACCAGCGTATTCATTCTAATATGCCAGGACGGTCACACTGTGTTCAATATACATATATGTAAATAATAAAAATATATTTTAAAAAAGAATTATAATTACTGTATTTCCTGAGGAGGAACCTCAGGATTGAGTAAATGGTTTCTAGATCAACTTTCTGAGGTCAGAGATAATTGAGACTCTGGGGCAGTGTTAGACCATTGACAGATTACGGAGCAATGTTCGGCTTTATCAAAAGAAGACAAGATGTTTCAGCAGGGGGAAATAAGTGGGTTGCAAAAAGAAATGGTGTTGATGTTTGAAAGCATTTATGATATTATAATAAGTAATCACAAGGAGATAAAGGATCTATGAATAACATAGATGGAAGCTAGAAAGTGTTCAACAAGGGATAATGAACAATGATCAAAAAGTCCAGGAAATAGAGAAGATAATAGAAAGATCAGGGGAAAAGATAAAACAGACAAATCAACAAGAAGATAAGAAGGAGAAGGCAAAGAAGACTTATGTAACTATTCAGGAAAAATAAATACTAAAAGACCAAAAAAATGGTTCTGGATAAACAGAAAGATATTCTTGAAAAAAAGATAGAGACTTGGGCAGACCCTCTGGAGGCTTGGCAGCAAAAGATAGTAGAGATGGTAGAAATACTTAGGTTAAACAGGAAAGATGTAGGTAGAGATAAAGACCCAAGGGAGGAGTTTTGGAGGAAAGTCAAAAAACGAATAAGAATTGAAATATTAAAATGGACAAGAGATGATCGATAGAGGAAATGTTTTGTAAGACAAGATTGGCTTTACTAGGAGCTAGAACAGAGGCAGAAGCAAGAAACAGGAAGAATATTATTATACATATTTCTATATAATATACTAAAAGTAATAGCTAGATTAGATGTTGAAAGATGGTGACACTATGTATGTTTTAATGATATTAGTTTTGTCATTAGAAGGGTGGACTAAAATGCTGAACAACTAAATAATGAAGGTCTATATTTCAACACAAATATGTATAATAACATTGCAATTACATAAGTATGTTTTAAGTACAAATATTATTAATACTATCATTACTACTTGTATCCAAATGAATGATACCCAGATACCTCACTGTTCATGTATTGATATTGATGTGTATTCAAAAAATTTTTTAAAAAAACTTTACAAAAAAAAAATAGTAATGTGATATCCAGATACTCTTGGACAAAGTGCTTACCTTTGAATAGACACTGCTAAATTCTAAGTAAACCTGTCAGTTTTGATTTCCAATTAATTAGGTGATGTCGATGATGTAAGTAGAAGGATATTTGAATTGTACAATGAAAAACATGTTTCTAAAAAAATCTTCTCAAGCTGTAATTTTGTCAAAGAAAGATAACATGAAAGAAATTTGTTACCAAGAGTATTACCATTACTTTCAAAGTAACAGAGATCCTTCCTTCCCAGGAATACAATTTCTGTTATTCTTAGTTTGAGGTGTAGTCCAATTATACCTTTTCTTGGCATATTCTATCATGTTTCTAAAGTTCGGAAGACTAATTGCTAAAACTTATTATGTAAAGATCTCAGCACTTAGGAGTGAGCAACCACAGATCAAAACAATATAATCCAAGACTAGGAAAACAGTTAATATTGCAATATGATGTATGACACTTAATCTTATGCAGAAAAAAAATATGATTTTAAGGAAGACATTTACTTAACCATTTGATCTGAAGGGAACCATGGCTTCTTATTTAAAAAAAGAATCAGTTCTGTATTATGTGGGTTTAATACTTTATCACTCCTGGCAAGATTTGTATGTTTTCTGTTGTTTATTAGATAGTTTGTAAATCATTCAGTTACTCAAAGACAAAAGAACCACAGAGCTAGCAATCCTCGAAGAGTTGTATTTATAGAAATAGGTGCTAATTGACTTCCTTGATGTAGCTATTCGTTTTTGGATAATTCTAATTTCAAAAGATTGATGTATCTATATCAGATTCTAGTGTTGCTTGAACTCTAGGACTGAGTAATATTGCCAGTTTCTAAAAAAGACAACTGCAAATTCACAGCAAGGCATCTGGGAAAAAATTATTGTAGGCATGTAACCATGCAAATAAATGGTTGCTAAATGTAAAATTTCAATCAATCATTCCCTCCAACAAATTTGGAAAATATAAATTAAATTTAGTTGTAATGTAAATGAAAACATCAAAATGTCATAAAATGGAAAATAATTTCTGATAGAGAATTCCGGTAGAATTCATGCTTCCGCACTGAAAGAAAAATAAGGCAACCCAAATAAGTAGTGGTGGTTTTTGTACTCTCAAGGACACAAAATGCTTAAGTTTTAAAATAAAACAATTATTCCCTCAAACCTTATATAACAGAACAAGCTTACAGTATGTTGACAGCATTTATGAGATAGATAGAGAGATAGAGAGAGAGAGAGAGAGAGAGAGAGAGAGAGAGAGAGAGAGAGAGAGAGAGAGAGAGAGAGATCAACTTAGGGAAATCTAAACTTTATTCACATTGCAATGCAATTCCATATGAACAACTGAAATCTAGCCATTAGTGTAGTGCTCAGCTTACAACCATTCGTTCAGTGACAGTTTGAAATTACAACAGCACTGGAAAAAGTGACTTATGGCCAGTTTTCACACAAACAGTTGCAGTACCCCCATAGTTACATGATTAAAATTTGGGTGCTTGGCAATTGGCATGTATGTATGACAGTTGTACTATCCCAGGGTCATGTGATCACTGTTTGTAAGCTTCCCAGTCGGTTTCTGGCAAAGTTGGAAGCCAGAGTCACTTAACAACTGTGGCAAAAAAGCTCATAAAATGAGGCACAACTTGCTTAACAACTGCCTTACCCATTAACAGAAATGTTGGCTCAGTTGTGGTCATAAGTTGAGGACCACCTGTATCTGGTAAGAGAAGATTCTGGAGCTAGGAATTAAATAAGTAATGATAATAAAAAGCAAAAGCATGCAAAATAATTTTTAACCGTATATGCCTATTATATGCTTCACAATATAGAATAATATGTATTAGTAAAAACTGTTACGTAACCAGCTGTTGCTTAGAGGAATATGGCTACTTTTTTTCTCCTTCATCTTGTATGCCCAAATCTATAGCTTGAAGAGTTAATTTTGACAGACTTATTCAACCTAATTTCTACCTCAGTGATTTCTTCAGCCAGAATTATCTAAATGCCTTAATAGGAAATGCAGAATAGGCAGAGGAAAGAATGTTGGCTAAAGGTTAGAATATTGTTTTGCTCTCCTATCTGTTTTGGAAGAAACATATCCAAAAAAGAGAATAGCCTGAAGGACTGGTATGATTAATATTGTCTGGTAAATGAAATCTAATTCCTTGAAATACAGAAGCAACAGCAACCATTCCCTAGAGTTGTGCTGAAAAAACCTTGAAATAGTTACAAGCATATTTATTAAAGAAAAAAAAATACCAAGTGTCATGGCCCTTGGATTATACTTTCAGTTGTTTTAGATTCATCATGGTGTGTCTCAAGCACAGAGACAATCACTAGCTGGTTATTTGTAAGACCTCTGGTATTCTGAGAGCCATCATTATAGGATTTATCCTGTGGGTTTTCAAGCCTTGGCTATAGAAAAGGGAGCTGTCTTGAGTCCAGAAAGGAAGGCAAGAGGGGAAGGAAGACAAACAGCTGGCTTACAATAAATTGATAGTGAACCTTTTCGGCACCGAGTGCCCAAACCGAAACATATGTGCATGTGGGTGCTCCAGCCAGCTGGTGTTTGGGTTTCTGGCATGTGCATGAGCCAGCTGGTCTTTGCCCATGCTGCAGCACCAGGAAATCGAAGTCCAGCTGGCCAGCGCACGCATGCCTGTTTTTGGGCTGTTTTCCAGCCATTTTCTGCGCCATTTTCAGGCCATTTCAGGTGCGCACACATGCACAGCACAACTGAACTGGAGCAATGGCTCACATGACCACAGAGAGGGCTCTGCGTGCCATCTCTGGCCCACGTGCCATAGGTTCCCGATCATGGACTTAGGGTCACCGTTATAGTCACCCAGGTCACCCTACTTTTTTTAAAAAAGAAAGTGAAATGGGAAAATAAACAACAAGCAGCGATATGCCTTTCCTCTACATTCTAAAAATCACTGAAAATAATTCCTGCCTTAGACCTATTGTCCATAAAGTTCTGTTATTGGTATAAGTGGTGAGGGCACTACACTACATACTCAATACCTGCTAGATAGAGAATGTTCATTTTACACAAAATTTCTTTTATAACATTAACAACTTGCTTTTCTAGATTTAAATATGCAGATCCTAAAATTATATGAGAACTAGCCTGAAAGTTAATAGTGTAATGGACATGTATGTATGATAAATCTATATAAAAATAACCCAAGAGAAACAGAAAAAAAAAGGCTTATGGAGAACCCCAAAAAGCAAAAGGCCACTATCTTCAGCCACAGGACAAAAGGATCTGTTGAACATGAAGATAAAGAGGCACAGCCACTGTTGGCAAGAGCAGCCAACTACTGAGCAGGTTGTAAAACTATATTATTTTGACCAGCAAAAGGGTATTGGAAGATTGGATAGATATAGGAAAAGTCAGAATTCAAGTCAGTCAAATGACTATAATCATCATCAGAAAATATCATAAACAAACTCTCATTATTAGACATTTCTAATTCATTTATGGGGGCGGGGAGTAGAGGAAAGAAAAATCAAGTGAGAAGTTAGGTTCAAAGCAAAAAAATCATATTTTATCTGTCTGAATATTGTCAATATAATGTTCAGCTTCCAACCCAAAAAGCAGGTTTGGGGATATCAGTGAAGTCACCTGATTTTCTACCAACAAATGCTGTCAGAAAGACCAATAGTGCTAATAATCTCCTAGCACATTTCAGAGTTTAATTACTACCTAATTATCACCAATCTAGTCTATTTTAATTTCAACATTGCAAAGTGTTTGACTTGTGGTAAGACAAATGGCCTATGGCAAAGACATTGAAAATACCAGAGAGCCATCCAAAAAAGGGAAAGAAAGAAGTTCAAGTCAATCATGGCATGTGCTAATGTCAGCCAAATGTTTCAGGGTAGATAATAATACATTTTCAGAGAACTTGATCAAATGTTCACAAATCAAATCAAAGATATATTTATGACGACAACATTTTTTCACCATGATTTTGCCTCCAATTATTTTGGAATTATTTATGACAATGAATAATGGACAGAGTTGATGAGTCATGAAAGAAAACCAATAAATATGTGTAGATTTGGACAGCAATCAATTTATTCAATACAAGAAATGTGCATAAAGTTTGCATAATGCTAAAAGTATAAAATAGCATTATAATAATGAATATAGCAAGGAGTCTGTTCAATTGTATATTCATCTTAAAATTGGTTTAATAGTATTGTCAATTTGACATAAGTTTTACGTAACATTCACAAATGAATTTCTCACACAAGGTGTAATGGATTAAAGCCACATTCACAGTGCTTTTAAATCAACATATGTATTTGAAAGGAGCTTACTCATTGGAAAGGAATGCATTTAGCATATATGTAATTTCATATACTAGTTTGACTGGAAAATATATGGAGTAAATAGTGCCTTCCTTGTTTAGATATTTGTGTACCATGCTAGCATTCAAAAGTAGCACAGCTCTTTTGTATCTTCCATGCTTGAATGATACGTGTATGGAGCTTCTGTCAAATATATTTAAAAGCTTGAATCCAATATTGGTACAGGTAGATACTGGAAATAAATCCTTGGTTCAATAGTGACATTAATAGTGGAGAGGAAAATTAAAATGCCCAGACCAGTTTTCAGATTACGGTGACAATTGCCTTGTCTCTGTATCTCTTTTTTAAAAATCAACTATTAAAAGAGTGAGAGCTTCCTTTGTCCTTGGTTCCAGTGGAAAAAAATGGTGGCCTGAAAGGGCTTAAAAAATGGAGTCGATGACTGTGGCAGAATGAAATAAAGGCGAGTAGATTGAATGAAGCAAAAACTTTGGATATACCAAAGGATATTTTTGAACAATAGATTCTAAAGTTAATTTTAATATAGTGAAGAGAGACAGCTTCCTCAATACAGAGACTATGTCTAAAAGATGTTATGGAAGAGGGACAAGTTCTACTTGACAAGACTGAGTCTGACTTGAAGGTAGATTTATAAATGACAGGCTACAGGAATAACATGGAAAATACGTTACAATGAACCTACAAAAGAAATTTGTAGATATCTTAATAATTAAAAGGGATATGCAGGTAATAAATCAAGAGAGTGACTTGGTTAATTTTACTATACTGGATTTATAAAAAAGACTTGCTAAAGTTTTCAAGAATCTTGTGAAAAGGGATAAAGAAACAAAAATAAAAAGAAAGCAAGTTCTACATTATTTAAATGGAGATTTAAATTACAGATTAAGATTGTTAAAAATAAAAGGAACAAATATAAAGTTGGTTTATTAGATCAAGGTTAACATAGATAACGTTGTTATCTCTGTTAATGTCAGGCTACAAAAACCAAGGAAGACCTATGTCAGGTCCAGAATCAAAGAGAGACATATAAGCAGTTTCCTTTATTGTTTTTCACACTTAGAAATTTCCACCAAACTAAAGCAGACCTTGCACCATTAAACATGTTCTCTGAGAAGTCCCAGGGAGGAGCTGTTTTAATTTTCTTTCACCCACACACACTTATCTCAACTTTGTTGTCTTTTGTTCCTCTGGAATCTACTCCCAGTCTGTCCCTTAGAGCTTTAAACCTGTTTCTTTCTCCATTTCATCCAAAGATTTTGATTTGGATTCTGACACCACAGGCATTTTCATACCACATATCAGTCCACAAACCAAAATTGCTCTCCCAAAAGAACAAAAACAGTATGGTGGATTTTTTTGTTTGTTTGTTCTTTTGGCAGAGCAACTTTGGTTTCTGCTATCTGATTCATACAATATGTTAAGCATCCCCTCCCCATTTCAACAAAAAAGTTTCCTCCCCTTCTTTCTCTGCCTCACCACACTCGCAAATTATTTTTTTCTAACACCTATCTATTGGAGAGAATTGGAGACTTTGAAAGCTTTTCACAATCTTTGTGTAATATTTGGCTGATCCTAAAGCAAACAATCTGATGGTGGATTTTAGATTGTATTTTTGAAGTTGGTAAATCATGGATAATTATAATTATCAAAGTGAACATAGAATCGTTGGCAAGGTATTTATAGAGAGTATTAAAAACATACTTGCCAAGAATTCTGTGTTCACAGTGGTGCTTAGAAAATTTAACAGATACTGGAGGATTTACATATTATTCTCACTATTTCTTCAAGGAAAAATAGTAAATCACTCTTTATTGTTTAATTGGAATTCATAGTAATAATAATTGTGTTTGATGATTAAATAAATTATAGAATATTTTCATCTAAAACAAATTATTTGTCAATGATAATGAATATTTAGATTTCTGCAACACTATTTATAATGAGATTAATTTAATAATTCATTTTGCAACTCTACATGACTTTCTGCATGCATTGTTGTTACTTATTTGATACTCTCAAGAATTCATATTTTCATCCTAGAAAAGCAAAAAAGAGAAAAGACTGTTGGAGCACAATATTTAACCCCTAGGAAAATGCGATGGTAGCCACAGATAATTTGAAATATAATACATAGTATATATATATATATACAGTATTTGTATTATATGTAATACACATTTTCTATGTTGAATTACGTAGACCAGGACTGTCTACAGGGCATGGTAAAAAAAAAAAAAGTAAAAATTTGCCCCAGCATCATGACCATACTTTTCAGTGATTTATTTTCCTTAAAAAAACGTAGTTGGTATACTTAATTATTCATTCAATTTGCATGACCGTCCTTCTCAACAAATGACTCTGGACAGCAAACAAAATTAAAATAAATGAAAAAAATTGCAACAATGCAACGATTAAAATATGTGACTGAAGGCCTGAAACCCTGACCTTGAAAGCACTTCATTTAAAAAGTAACCTATTATGTTCAATTGATTTTCAGTGTGTTTTAGTCTTGTCTGCAGAGAAATTCAGAGCAGGAAACTGCCAGCAGCTTAGTTAAATCAAAACAAGATCTACACCCTTGATAAGCAATGCTGAAAGCAGACCCTACAGAGAAACAATAGGTAGATCCCCAGAACATGTTAGAAAAGCACCTAGAGGCTTGTTGCAGCTTGTGCTGAGGTGCAAGTAGCAGGATAGGTGGTATAGGTCATGCTAAGAACATGCTAAGAACACCCAAACAGCATGTCTGTTCCACACTGAATAGTATTACTTATACATTTGCTATATTGATAAGAAATTTGTAACCAATCGTTGTATTACTGTTTAGAAATTCCTGTATCCTGAGGTATAAAAATAGAACACCAGTCTTGGCCATTGCTTCTTTCTTGTTCTTTCAGTTTTGCTGTTACTAAATTCAGCATAGGAAATCTTCTTTGCTTCTGATCAGACATAAAATGATAAATTTCCACTTGTCCTTGTGCTATTGATTGGTCTTTGTGCTGGGTAAATGAACCACAGATTGTCTCTTGGCCATCATGGCCAAAAAGAAATAAATAAAAAGGTAGGTAGGTAGGAAGGAAGGAAGGAAGGAAGGAAGGAAGGAAGGAAAGAAGGAAGGAAGGAAGGAAGGAAAGAAAGAAAGAAAGAAAGAAAGAAAGAAAGAAAGAAAGAAAGAAAGAAAGAAAGAAAGAAAGAAAGAAAAAAATTCATATCCTATAATCACTAATATAACCAAGAAATGGGTCTGGTCACAGAATCAGATTTTTGGAGCCTAAGAAAGACCATCAGGAACTGGCATACCTTAGCTTGACGGGACTTGAATTGTGCCCATCAGACTTGCATACAACATTCAATCTATGTTGGGGCATGGGAGCGGGCGGGGGAAGAGGCAGGATCGCTATAAAATACGTTACAATGAACCTACAAAAGAAATTTGTAGATATCTTAATAATTAAAAGGGATATGCAGGTAATAAATCAAGAGAGTGACTTGGTTAATTTTACTATACTGGATTTATAAAAAAGACTTGCTAAAGTTTTCAAGAATCTTGTGAAAAGGGATAAAGAAACAAAAATAAAAAGAAAGCAAGTTCTACATTATTTAAATGGAGATTTAAATTACAGATTAAGATTGTTAAAAATAAAAAGAAAGCAAGTTCTACATTATTTAAATGGAGATTTAAATTACAGATTAAGATTGTTAAAAATAAAAGGAACAAATATAAAGTTGGTTTATTAGATCAAGGTTAACATAGATAACGTTGTTATCTCTGTTAATGTCAGGCTACAAAAACCAAGGAAGACCTATGTCAGGTCCAGAATCAAAGAGAGACATATAAGCAGTTTCCTTTATTGTTTAATTGGAATTCATAGTAATAATAATTGTGTTTGATGATTAAATAAATTATAGAATATTTTCATCTAAAACAAATTATTTGTCAATGATAATGAATATTTAGATTTCTGCAACACTATTTATAATGAGATTAATTTAATAATTCATTTTGCAACTCTACATGACTTTCTGCATGCATTGTTGTTACTTATTTGATACTCTCAAGAATTCATATTTTCATCTAAAACAAATTATTTGTCAATGATAATGAATATTTAGATTTCTGCAACACTATTTATAATGAGATTAATTTAATAATTCATTTTGCAACTCTACATGACTTTCTGCATGCATTGTTGTTACTTATTTGATACTCTCAAGAATTCATATTTTCATCCTAGAAAAGCAAAAAAGAGAAAAGACTGTTGGAGCACAATATTTAACCCCTAGGAAAATGCGATGGTAGCCACAGATAATTTGAAATATAATATATATATACAGTATTTGTATTATATGTAATACACATTTTCTATGTTGAATTACGAGACCAGGACAGTCTACAGGGCATGGTAAAAAAAAAAAAAAAAAAAAAAAAAAAAAAAAAAAAAAAAAAAAAAAAAAAAAAAAAAAAAAAAAAAAAAAAAAAAAAAAAAAAAAAAAAAAAAAAAAAAAAAAAAAAAAAAAAAAAAAAAAAAAAGTAAAATTTGCCCCAGCATCATGACCATACTTTTCAGTGATTTATTTTCCTTAAAAACGTAGTTGGTATACTTAATTATTCATTCAATTTGCATGACCGTCCTTCTCAACAAATGACTCTGGACAGCAAACAAAATTAAAATGCCCAGACCAGTTTTCAGATTACGGTGACAATTGCCTTGTCTCTGTATCTCTTTTTTAAAAATCAACTATTAAAAGAGTGAGAGCTTCCTTTGTCCTTGGTTCCAGTGGAAAAAAATGGTGGCCTGAAAGGGCTTCAAAAATGAAGTCAATGACTGTGGCAGAATGAAATAAAGGCGAGTAGATCGAATGAAGCAAAAACTTTGGATATACCGAAGGATATTTTTGAACAATAGATCTAAAGTTAATTTTAATATAGTGAAGAGAGACAGCTTCCTCAATACAGAGACTATGTCTAAAAGATGTTATGGAAGAGGGACAAGTTCTACTTGACAAGGCTGAGTCTGACTTGAAGGTAGATTTATAAATGACAGGCTACAGGAATAACATGGAAAATACGTTACAATGAACCTACAAAAGAAATTTGTAACCAATCGTTGTATTACTGTTTAGAAATTCCTGTATCCTGAGGTATAAAAATAGAACACCAGTCTTGGCCATTGCTTCTTTCTTGTTCTTTCAGTTTTGCTGTTACTAAATTCAGCATAGGAAATCTTCTTTGCTTCTGATCAGACATAAAATGATAAATTTCCACTTGTCCTTGTGCTATTGATTGGTCTTTGTGCTGGGTAAATGAACCACAGATTGTCTCTTGGCCATCATGGCCAAAAAGAAATAAATAAAAAGGTAGGTAGGTAGGTAGGTAGGTAGGTAGGTAGGAAGGAAAGAAAGAAAGAAAAAAATTCATATCCTATAATCACTAATATAACCAAGAAATGGGTCTGGTCACAGAATCAGATTTTTGGAGCCTAAGAAAGACCATCAGGAACTGGCATACCTTAGCTTGACGGGACTTGAATTGTGCCCATCAGACTTGCATACAACATTCAATCTATGTTGGGGCATGGGGGCGGGCGGGGGAAGAGGCAGGATCGCTATATAGTAATAACAGCAATGCTTACACTATGACTCTTTGAAAAGCATCCTCTGACTTAAAAACACACACCCTGTTTTAGTTTGATAGAAACAGCATTCAGAAAATGAGGAAGGAAATACCACTTTCACAGGAAAGAAAATATTTGAAAAATAATTACAAAGCAAATCTCAAGGCTGCATTAGCTAAAGTGCTTCCCAAGCCTACATACCTGAATCATTACATTGGTTTTTCATTCAGTCCTGCCTGCCTATGTAAATCATTATGGGGATAATATAGCTGACCAACTGTGCATTGTAACTTCAGTTGGCAACTTCCTTGTTAATGCAGCCTCAGAAAAACAAACAAAGCAGGTACATTGAGTCTCTGGTGGGTTGTGTTCAACTTTAGAGATCATAAATTGAAACAGCCTTATTTAAGTCCCTGAAAGCTCTATACTTTTTCAGGCAAGTAAACAGCATGGCGGCCATTGCTCCCTGTATTCCATCATTCTGTTCAACATCTATATGAAGCCGCTGGGTGAGATCATCAGTGGCTTCGGTGTGAGGTACCAGCTGTACGCTGATGACACCCAGCTGTACTTCTCCACACCGGGCCACCCCAATGAAGCTATCGAAGTGCTGTCCCGGTGTTTGGAAGCCGTACGGGTCTGGATGGGGAGAAACAGGCTCAAGCTCAATCCCTCCAAGACAGAGTGGCTGTGGATGCCGGCATCCCGGTACAGTCAGCTGAGTCCTCGGCTGACTGTTGGGGGCGAGTCACTGGCCCCGATGGAGAGGGTGCGCAATCTGGGCGTTCTCCTGGATGAACGGCTGTCTTTTGAAGATCATTTGACGGCCGTCTCCAGGAGAGCTTTCCACCAGGTTCGCCTGGTGCGCCAGTTGCGCCCCTTTCTAGACCGGGATGCCTTATGCACGGTCACCACGCCTCGTGACGCCTCGCCTGGATTATTGCAATGCTCTCTACATGGGGCTCCCTTGAGGGGCACCCGGAGGCTCCAGTTAGTTCAGAATGCAGCTGCGCTGATGACACCCAGCTGTACTTCCACACCGGGCCACCCCAATGAAGCTATCGAAGTGCTGTCCCGGTGTTTGGAAGCCGTACGGGTCTGGATGGGGAGAAACAGGCTCAAGCTCAATCCTTCCAAGACAGAGTGGCTGTGGATGCCGGCATCCCGGTACAGTCAGCTGAGTCCTCGGCTGACTGTTGGGGGCGAGTCACTGGCCCCGATGGAGGGGGTGCGCAATCTGGGCGTTCTCCTGGATGGACGGCTGGCTTTTGGAGGTCATTTGGCGGCCGTCTCCCGGGGGGCTTTCCACCAGGTTCGCCTGGTGCGCCAGTTGCGCCTTTCTAGACCGGGATGCCTTATGCACGGTCACTCACGCCCTCGTGACGTCTCGCCTGGATTATTGCAATGCTCTCTACATGGGGCTCCCCTTGAGGGGCATCCGGAGGCTCCAGTTAGTTCAGAATGCAGCTGCGCGGGTGATAGAGGGAGCCCCTCGTGGCTCCCGTGTTACACCTATCCTGCGCAGACTGCACTGGCTACCTGTGGCCTTCCGGGTGCGCTTCAAGGTGCTGGTGACAATCTTTAAAGCGCTCCATGGCATAGGGCCGGGCTATTTACGGGACCGCCTACTGCTACCAAATACCTCTCACCGACCCGTGCGCTCTCACAGAGAGGGACTCCTCAGGGTGCCGTCAGCTAGGCAGTGCCGTCTGGCGACACCCAGGGAAGGGCCTTCTCTGTGGCTCCCACCTCTGGAACGAACTCCCTCCAGGACTTCGCCAACTTCCGGACCTCCGAACCTTTCATCGCGAGCTTAAAACACACTTATTTATCTGCGCGGGACTGGATTAGATTTTAAAGTTATGGGTTTTAAGGGGTTTTTATTATTTATACTATTTTAAATTTGGGGCAATAGAATAAGTTTTTTAATTGTTTTTTAATCTGTATTTATATGTATTTTAACTGCCTGTGAACCGCCCTGAGTCCTTAGGGAGATAGGGCGGTATATAAATTTGAAAAATAAATAAATAAATAAATAAATAAATTTTTAATTAAGGATTATTAAACTATTTTTTACAGATTGTTTTACATTATTTTTATAGTTTAAATTATAATTTTATCATTGATTTGTCAGTCACAGATGAAATTGAGAAATATTATTTGTAAATAAGGATCCTTATTTACTTCAATTTGAAAAAAAATTGAAATTTGAAAAAAAACCTATTAATGGATAAACCATGGATCTGCTTATATTCTAATATCCAATTGTAATTACCAGAATTTTTGTTGCAATATAACAGAATTTTGTGAAGCTAAGGAGAAGTAAGAGAAGCCATACTAAATAAATGCAAAGATTCTATCTTGGAAGAATGGAATATCAATACTCCATAACAATTATTTCTAACAGAAACATCTAAAGAATATTCTTAAAGGAACAGAAATGGCTACAATTAAACCCTGGATTTTGACATTAAAATAAAAGTTAAAAAGTCCATGTGAGAATCCGTTTTGTATTAATAGAAATAGGATATAGCAATTAATGAATACATGCTAGTTGATCATTTGTTACACATGACATTGATCGACTAATTTCATTTTTTACATTTTGTGTGAAATGTACTTGGAAGAGCGAAAATGCTATGTTAACAGCCCACAGACCTATCAGTCTTCAGGTATGGAGAATACCATGAGTAATGGGTTTAGCTCATAAAATCATCCATTGTAATGTCCTTCCTGTCAATGACTTCTTCAGTTTCAATAACAATATCACAAGAGCTACCAACAGATTTAAACTCAATGTCAACCACTCCAGTTTAGATTGCAGAAAACACGATTTCTGTAACAGAATTATATATGTTTGGAATGCATTACCTGACTCTGTGGTCTCTTCTCATAATCCTAAAAGCTTTAACCAAAATTTTTCTACTATTGACCTCACCCCATTCCTAAGAGGACTATAAGGGGCGTGCATAAGAGCACAAACGTGCCTACCGTTCCTGTCCTATTGTTTCTTCCCCTATATATATATATATATGTTTATATTACCTTGTTTCTCCTCATATATATGTTTATATATTATATAATCCTTTATGCAATGCTTGTATATATTGTTACGACAAATAAATAAATAAAAATAAAAATAAAAAAAATAAAAAAATAAAATAAATAAATGTGAAGCTGTCTTGCAACTACTGGTGTCTTTTCTTAGGATGAGCCTCAGAGGTTCATTAACTCAAACTAGCAACAAGTCTTCATAGTAAAAATTGCAAGAACCACAAACAAGGAGGGTTCCAGATAGAATTCCCCACAATCTGAATATATCCATTCAAAGTCTTGCCATTATATGGCAAGACTTTGGGAAGTCATTGGGAAGGTGTATTTGCCAACTTTAATTCTACATGAACCAAGGTGCCCTGATGTTGGTAAAGTTGTAGATCAGCTCCAATTCTACAAAACATGGCAACCAAACTACTAGTGACATTGCCATCAATGTAAAATTATACTTATACAGTATTTAACTTGTAGCAGTACTACTAGTAAGCTTCTGTACAATTCAAAGTGGTGCTTATGCTTCATGCAACACCTGGGTCCAGCTGAATCTGCTTATCTGATCCAGTCATCCAGAGTAAAATTCTTTCCTCTTCATGAAGTACATGAGGTACTGGATCCTGTGACAGACCCTCAAAATATAGGCATTCCCTTCTTTGATGGTGTTTCCAAACAAACTCAAAGATTTCAATGAGCCTTTTGCTATAGTTGACTGGATAAGGATGCCTTTCTAAAACGATTTTGCATATTTAAAAATACTATGCTTATGGAAAGCAAACATGAGGCTAATGTATTCCAAAAGTGCTAATGCAAATGGCATCAAGTTTAAGATTTTAGAAATATCCAATCAAAACATAATAAGGTCAAGGTTGTATTCTTTGGGAGAAAAAATCCTACCTTGCAGTATCTATATTACTCATGCACAAATCAACTGAAATGAATGGGGAAAATTGCATTTAACAATTGATATTCTATACCTGTGATGACGAACCTATGGCATATGTGCCACAGGTGGCACGCAGAGCCATATCTGTGGGCACGTGAGCGTTGCCCTAGCTCAGCTCCAGTGTGCATGTGGGCACCAGCCAGCTGATTTTTGGGCCTTCCGGGCCCACCAGAAGTTGGGAAATGGGCCATTTCTGGCCTCTGGAGTGCCTCCAGGGGAGTGGGGAAGGCCGTTTTCACCCTCCCCAGGTTCCAAGAAAGCCTCTGGAGCCTGGGGAGAGTAAAAAATGAGCCTACCGGGTCCACCAGGCCATCACATGCCAAAAGCAGGGGGACCATGGGGGGGTGATGTGCACATGCATGGGGGGGCAGGGCGGATTGAATTATGGGTGTGGGCACACGTGCGCACGACCCCCATGCTCCCCCCACTTTTGGCACGCGATGGCAAAAAGGTTAGCCATCACTGTTCTATACTGTTTCCAAGCATTTATCTTTATCCACGTATTCTCACGACTTTTCCTATAAATTTTTGGTCTGTCCCAATCTGCCTCAATGATTCTTATTCTTTTTTTTTTAGCAAAAAACAAATTGATTTTTTAAAATTGATATTCTTGCAAAATATTACATTCCACAGCAAAGGCAATTTCCACAGCAAAGGGGCTGTGATAGCTCAGGCTGGTAAGAAGCCTGTTATTAGAACACAGCAGCCTGCAATTACTACAGGTTCAAGCCCGGCCCAAGGTTGACTCAGCCTTCCATCCTTTATAAGGTAGGTAAAATGAGGACCCAGATTGTTGGGGGGGCAATAAGTTGCCTTTGTAAATGTACAAATACAATGAGACTATTGCCTTATACACTGTAAGCCGCCTGAGTCTTGGAGAAGGCGGGATATAAATGTAAATAAAATAAAATAAAATAAAAAATAAAAATAAAATTAATAAATGTGAAGCTGTCTTGCAACTACTGGTGTCTTTTCTTAGGATGAGCCTCAGAGGTTCATTAACTCAAACTAGCAACAAGTCTTCATAGTAAAAATTGCAAGAACCACAAACAAGGAGGGTTCCAGATAGAATTCCCCACAATCTGAATATATCCATTCAAAGTCTTGCCATTATATGGCAAGACTTTGGGAAGTCATTGGGAAGGTGTATTTGCCAACTTTAATTCTACATGAACCAAGGTGCCCTGATGTTGGTAAAGTTGTAGATCAGCTCCAATTCTACAAAACATGGCAACCAAACTACTAGTGACATTGCCATCAATGTAAAATTATACTTATACAGTATTTAACTTGTAGCAGTACTACTAGTAAGCTTCTGTACAATTCAAAGTGGTGCTTATGCTTCATGCAACACCTGGGTCCAGCTGAATCTGCTTATCTGATCCAGTCATCCAGAGTAAAATTCTTTCCTCTTCATGAAGTACATGAGGTACTGGATCCTGTGACAGACCCTCAAAATATAGGCATTCCCTTCTTTGATGGTGTTTCCAAAACAACTCAAAGATTTCAATGAGCCTTTTGCTATAGTTGACTGGATAAGGATGCCTTTCTAAAACGATTTTGCATATTTAAAAATACTATGCTTATGGAAAGCAAACATGAGGCTAATGTATTCCAAAAGTGCTAATGCAAATGGCATCAAGTTTAAGATTTTAGAAATATCCAATCAAAACATAATAAGGTCAAGGTTGTATTCTTTGGGAGAAAAAATCCTACCTTGCAGTATCTATATTACTCATGCACAAATCAACTGAAATGAATGGGGAAAATTGCATTTAACAATTGATATTCTATACCTGTGATGACGAACCTATGGCATGTGTGCCACAGGTGGCACGCAGAGCCATATCTGTGGGTACGTGAGCGTTGCCCTAGCTCAGCTCCAGTGTGCATGTGGGCACCAGCCAGCTGATTTTTGGGCCTTCCGGGCCCACCAGAAGTTGGGAAATGGGCCATTTCTGGCCTCTGGAGTGCCTCCGGGGGAGTGGGGAAGGCCGTTTTCACCCTCCCCAGGTTCCAAGAAAGCCTCTGGAGCCTGGGGAGAGTGAAAAATGAGCCTACCGGGTCCACCAGGCCATCACATGCCAAAAGCAGGGGGACCATGGGGGGTGATGTGCACATGCATGGGGGGGGGCAGGGCGGATTGAATTATGGGTGTGGGCACACGTGCGCACGACCCCCCATGCTCCCCCCACTTTTGGCACGCGATGGCAAAAAGGTTAGCCATCACTGTTCTATACTGTTTCCAAGCATTTATCTTTATCCACATATTCTCACGACTTTTCCTATAAATTTTTGGTCTGTCCCAATCTGCCTCAATGATTCTTATTCTTTTTTTTTTAGCAAAAAACAAATTGATTTTTTAAAATTGATATTCTTGCAAAATATTACATTCCACAGCAAAGGCAATTTCCACAGCAAAGGGGCCGTGATAGCTCAGGCTGGTAAGAAGCCTGTTATTAGAACACAGCAGCCTGCAATTACTACAGGTTCAAGCCCGGCCCAAGGTTGACTCAGCCTTCCATCCTTTATAAGGTAGGTAAAATGAGGACCCAGATTGTTGGGGGGGCAATAAGTTGACTTTGTAAATATACAAATAGAATGAGACTATTGCCTTATACACTGTAAGCCGCCCTGAGTCTTCGGAGAAGGGCGGGATATAAATGTAAATAAAAAAAAAATTAAGCCTGTTTTTAAGCTACGTGCTTAACTAGATTTTACGAAATATCTCAGGATTCATTTTAAAGAGAACTAAAATAATTTTTAAAAGTGTAGTCATGTTAGCTCATTGCAAGAATACCCTCCAATCTGGTATCATCTTAAAAAATTAACTGTGCCATAATAGACATGCTTGTCTCCAACATCCTACAAGACTACTTATTTAAATAAAATAAATAACTTAGTTTTGTTAATTTTCTTATTATTTTATTTCTGAATGTATAGTTTATCAGTCCAAAACTTTTAAAAAAATGAACCTATTTGATAATAAATCCCTCTATTCTAGTTTCTTCCCTGAACTTTATTACATCTTTCTTTACATTTATATTTAGCAAAATCAGATTTAAATGGAATCCTCTTGCTGCAAATTCACATCTGGGCATTCAGCATATGGGCAAATGCTCTTGATAAAATATATCTTGCATTACTCTCATAGTATACTTTTTTTATTACAAAGGTTTTTAAAGACCTTTCACACTGAGGGTTATGCTTCAGTCTTAATTACCTTTCCAAATCGTGTAATATGTAGCTGTGAGAAGGCAGGAGGAGAGAGCAGAAGGAGAGGATTTTATCCCATCTTTCTACAACAAGTTTAGACATTATGTCTTGCACACATAATTGCCACGCTGTCTATATGGGCAATTGATCATTTTTAATGTATTGATGTGACAGTGTTGTTAAGTACAATGAGAGTTTTAACAACCTGAAGAGCAGTTGGTAATTATAAGAAAAGGGTCATTCCTTCACTTATTCTGGTATAACGGTTTCACTAAGGCATTTCTCACCGGAAAACAGCATGTCTTAAATGTCCCTCAGTAGATTGGAGTCAGATAGCGTGTCACGTTCTTGATTGCTATTATGAGGATGTATTACCTGGATGGGGTGGTCAGTTTTAATAATATTCCCTCTAGATGGTCTCTAGGAATCCATGGAATAATAGGAAACATAAGGGTGCTAACATAATTTTTTTCCCCTTGAAAATTTTTAGAGCATACCATTTTAAGGTCTTGAATTCCAAAAGACATGCAAATGAAATGGATATTCAAAGACAGTGGGTAGCAATATTTAAGGATAGCATCATTATGAATAGCAGATAATGAATGCAATGATTGATTTGCACTTCCTTTGTTAGGTACCACCAAAAACAGGGCTGCAGTAGGTAGTGACCAGGTATGGCAACATTTCAATGCTACATAAGGATATACTGATATTTTAGGTAGATGGACAGCCAGAGATTGAAAAGCAACAAATGACCCATTAGGCTTATTGTATGTCTCTTACCTGCATACTGTATGTATGTCTGTTAATACATATGAGTCCAGCTGCTTTTTGGATTCAATAGATAATTACTAATTTCTTAAGATTTTGTAGGTCAGATTAGTTCCTGAGGTGAAGTATGACCCCAAAGCCAGTTCAATTCACTTACATGGTTTAATTGGATGCAAAATACGTCTTGAATTTTTGAATGGGTATTAAGAAGGGGGCAATAAAGAATTGGGCATGTGACATGCCAAATGTGATGCTACTTGCAGCTTTGCTTCCATCTTTAGTAATTTCTCTAGCAATAATTTTTTGCCTAAGGGCCTTCTAAATTACATATTTTTAAAAGACCCTTGCAAATTGAAAATAGAGAGGCAAGAGGAAATCCTGATGTTGTCTAACATAACTAATGTCATCTTGATGTTTATTAATTTGGAGTGGTAGTTACTCTTATTCATTGCGGCTGAGGAAGCAGGGAATTGTAATGTAATTATAGCTGAGATTAATAAAGCATTGGGCTGTGACTGAAAGTGGATATTACACTTAAATTACTTTCACTTGCAGCATTACTATATTTTACCACTAAAACTAGCTGTGATGCAAGCATATAAAATCTAAAGTGTTAGTCTGGAATGTAAGAGCTAAACATTGAAGAGTTTTCTGAGCTCTATGTCTCTGTTCCAACCACAAAGCAACAGGGAACAGTACAGTGATGGCAAAATGCAGGGCAAGGGGATCTATGATTCTCTCCAGCATATGATGCATACAGCATGAAGGAAAAAAACAAACTCATTCAAAATATTACTAAGGGAAATCATAACTACGCAGATGAGAGGCAGGGGATGTTGATGACTTTAATGAGATTGTACACTCACCCAAGTGGGCTATGGTCCTGTAGGGAAAGGTTGTTTTTGAATTGTTGCTGTGCCTTGACACAAATGATAAACACTTAGTTTCAAGGGCAAAAAACATCTGACCATTTTAAAGACAAATTAGTAGCCATTAAAAAATATGCAATGAGTAATTCTGGTCTTTTATTGTAGGTGCTACTGGTGTATCCAGCAAGGCTTTCTTTAGTGAGGCCAATGCGTCCATCTTTTCTAGGAAACTGCCATTTCACTGTAATCTATCACACCATCCTCCCACTTCATAGATACAATCCATCACAGTTCTATTGCATAAGTTTAAGAGCTTCTATTTCTTTACTGAGGCCTTGGAGCATAAAACTATAAATGATCAGTAGTGAATGTTCCCCTAGCTGAACATCCTGCTGAAGCTTTGCACGAAGCTAAATCTCTGTAAGCGTTCAGACTGGATTCTTGAGTTTTTGGGTTTTTTTACTAGCAAATGCTTCTAAAGAATATGAAGAAAGGTCCTCCTTTGTTGTTTTCATTCAGACCAGTAAGAGACACTGTGACAAATATTGCACAAACCCCTGAAAAATAGATTGTCCCAGTAGAAATGGGAGTCCTTTTTGGAACAATATTCTAGTTCTTATCCATGTGGTGGGAGATACTACTTTGTGGCTGGGGGACCATTCATTACTGGTCAATTATAGTTTTATGCTCCAAGGCCTCAGTAAAGAAATAGAAGCTTTTAAACTTATTCAATAGAACTGTGATGGATTGTGTCTATGATGAGGGGAGATGGTGTGATAGACTACAGTGAAATGGCGGTTTCCTAAAAAAGATGGACACATTTTAAAGAGAGGCAAGAGTTGCAGCATGCAACTGGATTGGAGACAAAAGAAAGGATTTAGGATAGCCATTTCCTACAATCTCCCAGGGTATTTCCATTAGCAAGATTCTTATTATATGATCTGGAAAACCATAATGGACAAGTATGGGTTTTCCCAACAAGGCCCTCCTTGCGTTGATTCTGCTAGTGAGCATTCCAAGAGGAATTTATGCTCTTCTGCCTACCGAAATATTTGCAGTGTCCTACATTTTTCTTATTTTGATGGCACTACATGCCAGTCCAAAAATACAATTGGGAATATTTTTTGAATGGGAAATTTTTAAGGGCATATTGTTGCTGATCCTAATAATAATAGATTAGGAATCTAGCCATCAAAGCAGTAGTCTTACAGTATCATAGCAGTATTAGCTATGATTATGCTAGTAATCTTTGTTACTTCCAAACTTACTTCTGTGTCTTTATTCTGAATTTTCAAATAATTTTTATGAGAAAGAATCCAGATTGAGAAATTAAACATTCATTCCAATGATACATGAAACTTTTATGGATGCTGGTAGAAATGCAGAATGTCTTCAGATGTGGATAAATTGCAGTAGTGACCAGCCCTACATAGCCATAGTTAAAAGATACAGACTTATATAGTGTAGCAATTCTTAAAATTTTAAGGAGGAATAAATCTTCAATTTATTTTTGTGTGAGAAGAATAGAATAGAATAGAATATTTTTTTATTGGCCAAGTAGATTGGACACACAAGGAATTTGTCTTGGTGCATATGCTCTCAGGGTACATAAAAGAAAAGATATGTTCATCAAGAATCATAAGGTACAACACTTAATGATAGTCATAGGGTACAAATAAGCAGTCAGGAAATAGTATAAATCATAAGGATACAAGCAACAAAGTTACAGTCATACAGTCATAAGTGGAAGGAGATGGGTGGTGGGAATGATAAGATTAATAGTAGTGCAGACTTAGTAAATAGTTTGACAGTGTTGAGGGAATTATTTGTTTAGCAGAGTAATGGCATTCCCGAAAAAACTGTTCTTGTGTCTAGTAGTTTTGGTGTGTCGTGCTCTATAGCATCATTTTGAGGGTAGGAGTTGAAACAGTTTATGTCCAGGATGTGAGGGGTCTGTAAATATTTTCACGGCCCTCTTTTTGACTCGTGCAGCATACAGCTCCTCAGTGGAAGGCAGGTTGCTAGCAATTGTTTTTTCTGCAGTTCTAATTATCCTCTGAAGTCTGTGTCTGTCTTGTTGGGTTGCAGAATCAAACCAGACAGTTATAGAGGTGCAGATGAAAGACTCAATAATTCCACTGTAGTATGTGGTCTCCAGCAGTGGCTGCTTTGGTGAGTTTATTTGGTAATATATTTAAGAATATCATATAGATAAATCTTCACACAATTCCTGAAATTATGATTATAGTCGTGAAACATGTTTATACAAGATATGGATGTGAAAGATACAAAAACTTTTATGAATTGCAATTAGGAGATGGACTTATAATCAGCTTCTGGAGCTAAACGTATTTTTACAACTTTATACAAGAAATTGATTCCAAAATCTTAAAATGAATTAATGTACAATCAGAATGGTCACAGTGGCATTTTTTTCTCACAATTTAAACATCACATGCTACCCATGCTATTTTTTACTTATCAAGGAAATACAGAAAAAGATTCCAGTAGAACTTGTAAATTAATGTACATACCATTTTACTTAAAATAATTTGTTATCTTATTTAGTTTTATTTATGCACATGACAAGTTTATAAAAAGAAACAAAGGCAAGAAGACAGGATGCGTCAGTAAGGCACGTGCCTTCCTTATGCAGATCATGTGGTAATGACAATATGTTTCTTTCTTTTTAGAGTATATGTTCAAGTGTTCATGTGGCCATTGCATGAATGCTATTAAATTAGCTATGGTATCTAAAGAGTTAATTTTATCTCTTTTGCAATGAAAAATATATTTCAGATTGCAGATAAGTACTTCCACTAAATGTGTTCCTAATTAAAGCACAATTCCTGCATATAAAGCATAGGAAATTTATGAGACAAAAGAATAATCTTTCTTCCTTCAGTTTTGTTGTAATCTTGCATTGAAGCTTGACTGTATAATGTTTGGAAAACTGTATAGCAGTTACACAGAGGATATACCAACTCAGGGCATCAGTATTTTTTTTGCCATGAAACTGAGCAATATATGATTAGCAGTAGACAAAGATATTATGCAAGTGAGTTTGTTTGGAAAGAGTGAGGTATATCTTGCATCAGAATAGAGGAATAATAGAGATGGAAGGCATCTTGGAGGTCTTCTAGTCCAACCCCTTCCTCAAGCAGGAAATCCTATATCATTTCAGACAAATCATTGTATTTGGCATTCAATCAGTATGATACTATATCCCCGTGATGGTGAACCTATGGTATGCGTGCCACAGGTGGCATGCGGAGCCATATCTGTGGGCACACAAGCGTTGCCCTAGCTCAGCTCCCGTGTGTATGCGCGTGCTGGCCAGCTGATTTTTAGGCCTTCTGGGCCCACCAGAAGTCAGGAAACAGGCCATTTTCAGCCTCTGGAGGGTCTCCGTGGGTATGGGGGAGGCCGTTTTTGTCCTCCCCAGGCTCATAGAAAGCTCTGGAGCCTGGGGAAGGCGAAAACTTACCTTCTGGGCCCACTGGAAGTCAGGCAATGGGCCGTTTCCAGGTTCCAGAGGGCCTCCGGGAGGGTGGGGAAGACCATTTTCGTCCTCCCCAGGCTCATAGAAAGTCTCTGGAGCCTGGGGAGGGTGAAAAACAGGCCTACCACTGAGCCATCACGTGCCAAAAGCCGGGGGAGCACAGGATGGTGGTGGTCGCATGTGCATGGGGTGGGTGGGACACGGAGGGCACTGAATTATGAATGTGGGCACACATGCACGCAACCCCCCTCGCTCCCCCCGCTTTTGGCACATGACGGCAAAAAGGTTAGCCATCACTGCTATATACTCTACAACAAATCCCAAGTTGCAAATAAAAAAACAGAAGGTATTTTTATAACAATGGCCTTCCAGATCTTGAGAGATGAAATCCAAAGTTTATAATGAAAGTTGAGTGAGGACTTAAATAATTCTTCTACTTGGAAATGTCTCGTGGTATGGGCTTTAAATGCAAAGGATATTCCTAATTTTATTTTCATGATTGCACTGAATTAATAAATAAAATGGTGAAATGATGTTACTAAGATAGAATAGAAACAGAGTAGAAACAAAATATTTTGCATTTGTAAACTACATTTGCCACCTCAGTGTTGCGTTTCAACAATGTTGAACTAGGAACAAAAGACACTCCAGATAAAATCCCAACTTAACATGATGCTCACAAGGTAATTTTGGCCGGTAAAAATCTCTTGGCCTCTTCAGTGTTTCAGAGTCGTTTGTGGGGAAGGAAAAAAAAACGAGAGAAGATCCTTGTCCACATTCTCACCCCCATTCCATCCCCATCTGTGCTGTTTTGACTAGCTAGACATGTAACAATAAATAAGAGATTTACAACACTCATCCTGAAGCAGTTAAAATATTAGCTTCAGCACATTGATTTTATCTTGGGGACACAGCACATAACTAAAACAATGATTGATGCAGATGTTTGGCCTGTGACCTTCTGCGAGGATTGGTAAAACACTGATGGATCATTCAGTCACCTACCAGTCTTTCGAGAAGCCTAGGAACAAAACAGCACACCAGTACGTTAAAAGAATAATTAATTAATCATGAATGTATTTCTCAGGATACATCAGCAATTCTTTCCCATTATGCTGGTAGCCTCATGTGGGAGATAAAACATCATCTGTAAAAGACTTGTGCCCGTTCAAAACATTACAAATAGCCTCCGTGTGATTCCAGACACAAACACTGCTAGAAGCCTGAACTCTAGGTTGTAAGTGATGATGCATGAGCAAATGTATTTTGGCTTTCCATGCTCTACACATTCTTTTTGTCTTGTAAGTACAGCTTGTGATCTCTGTTAAATATCAGGTTGGAAATATATCCAACAATAGCACTACATATTGTTACAAGTCTGCAAGTCTGCAAACAAAGGTATGTAAAAAAAGAAGAAGTCTCACCTAATATATGTTCCACAGACCAAGAATAAGTGATCTCAGCCCATATCCATTCTCCTGTTCTTGCAAGGAAAGTCAATTTATCGTTCATGCCGTTTATTGTTATGAATTCAAACACGTTAAAAGCAAATAATCTTTTAAAATGAGCAGAGGAGAAGATTTCTATTGGGAATTGTTTGCTTATTATTACCAGACAGTTTGTAAAATATCAGCTAGCATGAAGCAGTGCAGAAAAGACGCTGTCGCTTTATCTGCAAACAGCAATTAAAATAAATCAGAATGATAACTACAACTGGTGGATTTACAAAGCATACTTCAGTAGGGAGATGACAGTGTTCTGGCAGAAAGACTCCCTTTGCATTTACTTCCCAATGTTTTATCCAAACTCTTAAGCAGAAGGAGACATCAGAGCTTTCAGTAAATGTTAATATGGCTGACATGATACTGACTGCATTCCTTTTCTTCCCCTTTCAGATCACATCTGTCTTCCATACTTTTGCCTATTAGGGTGGCATTTTGATCATCTTGTTAGCAGGGCTACCATGTAGTTACCTTATTTAGTTCCTTATTTGCTGAAGCTTTTATGCTGCAGTGAGAAAATTATTCTAAGTAGTTTATGATTCCAGATACAGTTTAAAGTTTAAGAATAAAAATATAAATGCAATAGAACATAAGAAAACATGACTGCCACAGACGTAGCAGCAACAGCAACACACCACCTCATATTGAACAGAATAAAGACTCGGCTGTTGAAAGAGCAATATCTTCCAAAAAGATAGGATTGAGACCATTGTGAAACCAGGGATAATGCTATTCCAGAGAGGTTGGGAATATGTAAATATCATTTCTGCTCTAGAAGTTGGGAAGGACAATGTTAAATTTCCAGTTAAATTATTGTGGATATGAGGGTGGATTTTTATTTAAACAAAGAGAGTTTGAAAACAGAAACATGACAGATTGCCTGGTGGCAGCAAAGTAACATAGAGGTTTTCTTCCTCCTTCTCCTCCTCCTCCTCCTCCTCCTCCTCCTCCTCCTCCTCCTCCTCCTCCTCCTCCTCCTCCTCCTCCTCCTCCTCCTCCTCTTCTTCTTCTTCTTCTTCTTCTTCTTCTTCTTCTTCTTCTTCTTCTTCTTCTTCTTCTTCTTCTTCTTCTTCTTCCTCCTCCTCCTCCTCCTCCTTCTCCTCCTCCTCCTCCTCCCCCACTCCTCTTTCCCAGTACTTGATGCTCAATATTTTTTCCACAGCAGGACTAATATTAGTATATGATTACCTCTACTGGCATTGTGATCAGTCCATCTTAATTTTACATTATGCTTCCAACCATGGGCTGTGGACTGCTGAAAACTAAAAGAAGTATCACTGAAGTTTAAAATGTTATTACTGTAGCAGAACATAAACACTGGCTCAAAGGATACTTTTAATACATGGACGTAGGCAGGCAGGCAGGCAGGCAGGTAAGAGGGAAGGAAGGAAGGAAGGAAGGAAGGAAGGAAGGAAGGAAGGAAGGAAGGAAGGAAGGAAGGAAGGAAGGAAGGAGTCATACTTCCCATGGTCCTGGTCAGAGGTGGGTTTCAGCAGGTTCTGACCAGTTCTGGAGAACCGGTAGCGGAAATTTTGAGTAGTTTGGAGAACCAGTAAATACCACCTCTGACTGGCCCCACCCCATCTATTCTCTGCCTCCCAAGTTCCAGCTGATCAGGAGGAAATAGAGATTTTGCATTAACCTTCCCCTGGATTGGGGAGGGAATGGAGATTTTACAGTATTCTTCCCCTGCCACGCCCAACAAGCCATGCCTACCAAGCCATGCCACACCATCAAGCCACACCCACAGAACCAGTAGTAAAAAAAATTTGAAACCCACCACTGGTCCTGCTACATATAAAGTAGCAGGACCATAGGAACTTTGTAATTGCATTTAAAGGAATGGGAATAGGTAGGATTTAATTCTTATTCTTTTTTTCTCTTGATGGTTTTGTGCAAGCTATTAATTTTGTTATTCGAAAGCACTAAAATGAATGCTCATTATGTTGGCTAAGCTACTCCATATGCACAGAGAACAATTAACTGAAGCAGCTAGTACCTTGTTCATATTTGTAAGTGAGGCTTTCCCTTGGTGGTTATGAGGTTCTGGAAGATTCCCTTAACCTTATTGTTTTTGTTGCCTTTATTAGTGTGCTTTGTTTTTTCTTTCATAGTATAATGTAATTTCATAAGATGTCTTTTCTCCTGTCTTCTTGTGCCTATTGGTATTTTATATACCAATAAACACAAAAGTAAAGTATGTGCTTGTTATATAAAAATGATGTAATTCTTTAAGAGGAGCAATTGTCTCAAGAAAGGAGGGAGAAAGAAGATAAAAGAAATGAAAATAAAAAGCAGAGTTGAGACCAATTATAGTATTAACCAGGATACTGACCGATAATTCTTTACTATGCCTTTTACCTCTATTTTATTATGCCTTTACTATGCCGTTTGCCTCTATACGTTACTGGTATTCTCACATCAGATCTGATGTTAGGTTTTAAAGAACCATTTGTGCTGAATTTATTTGTTAATTCTTTTGCTTCTCATTTTTGTTTTCTTTAGTCTTCACAAAAATATTTTTTAAAAATTATTCATGTTTACATTGTTCACGTTTGGGTAGAGAACATTTTTCCATCTTAAGAGGAATGGCTCCAAATAAACCTGAGATTCAAACCATCTGTTATGATAAAATGGAAGTCCACCTTCTTTTTAAATACAGTATTTGCCCAGAGAACACTTGCCATTTAGATTTTATAGGCAAGCTGCAATATATGTGCTATTAATTGGCAGCTTAATTATAAAGGTAAAAGGCTTTTGTTCTCTTTAGAGAACAAAGGCTGAATCTACCCACTCCATTACTGTCATACATCAGCAAATGATGTGACCTTCCTTCTTATCAAAGAAGTAATTAATGCTGCTTTGAGAGTAATGCTATTCAGAAGCATCACGCAATAGAGTTTGTATACCTCCAGAATCTCCCTTACACATCAAGGCTCTTTTCATCTGTTTTCATTCCAACTGCAACGGTTCACCTTATGTCTGAACAAAACAACGTCCTACAAACTCTGCTTGAAGTTTGAGGATTCTTCTAGTGCAGAGTCTGACAATCTGTCATCAATGGGAAGCCCAGATAGCACCACACTGGTAGTTTACAAAGTGCCCTGATATCAGTGCCATTTTGCTTAGAGTCGATTCTTTTAACTGACATGCATCTATCTTCCCTTCCCTTTGTCTTAGAATATTAAGATCAGAGGCTAGAGTAATGTCATGAAATTTAACAACAGTGCTTCTTATAGAATAAAGGTCTACATGCTAGGGACAGATGAAAGAATGATTAGACAGTAGTAGTTCTCAGCAAATCTCCAAATTTTGGGCTTAGACAACTTAAAACTATGCAGACTTCAATCTGACCTAAGCATAGTACATAAAATTATCTACCACAATGTCTTACCTGTCAATGACTACTTCAGCTTCAACCACAACAGTATACGAGCAAATAATAGATACAAACTCAAGGTAAATCACTCCAAACTTGATTGCAGAAAATATGACTTCAGTAACAGAGTGGTCAATGCCTGGAATGCACTACCTGACTCTGTAGTTTCTTCCCCAAATCCACAAAACTTTAAGCTTAAACTGTCTACTGTTGACTTCACCCCATAAGAGGTCTGTAAGGGGCGTGCATAAGTGCACCCGCGTGCCTACCATCCCTGTCCTAATATTTCTTTTTTTTACTTACTCTTTCCATGTATCCAATTTATGTTTACACTTTTGCCTGTTATCTTATAAGTGATTGACAAATAAATAAAATAAAAATAAATAAAAATAAATCTATAATATTTTGGGTAAAACAGGCACAATATCAAACTATGCCACCAAAAGCTAAATTAATATGAAGTTAAGCTTACGGGAAGATCAATTATCAGTACAACAGATAATATTTAGACAAGTTCAAAAGCATGCAAGTAAAAAAGGAGGTACATCTTTGGTGGGAAGGTAAGAGTGTTCTGTGCATCTCAGTGTATAGTCATGCTGGCGACATGACCACAGAAGTGCTTCAGTCAATGTTGGCTCCGCCAGCTACAAAATGGAGCAACACTCCTTAGAGTTGGATACAATTGGACAGGGGAATCCTTTACATTTTTATAGGCACCTTGGAGGACTATCTGAACACTGTCGCCATTGACAAAATCACCGTCAGTCAATTGCAAAAGGCAGCTTTACTTTGAACAGCTTACATCTTGCGACAATACATTTAACCACATCAAAAATCAACACCTGCCTATCCAGGTCCTTGGGAAAAACTAGATGGGTGGATAAAAATGTTATACCTGATCTAAACATCTACTTGATGATGTGATCATGGTAATTATAACTGTATATAATAATTGCTTAATATCAGAAAATATTTTTCATTTTAGAAAATTGCTGTTGAAAAAGAATATGGACAAATAAAAAAAATAAAGATGATAAGAATGCAAAGAAAAATCCTTTGTCTATATTTAGAAAGAAAGGTGCTGTGTTTCATGGTTTCAAATATTTTAAAAGATTAATGATATTTATATCCCATCTTTATTTTGTTCAACTCAAGGTGGCAAAATATCATTTCAAAGACCCAGGAGGAAATAAAGAGTTTACCTTTGCTTGTGACTCACCATTATATATACATAGTCACAGAACTTTCCATGGAGTTCAAACACACTACTGAAATTGATTTCAGAAACAGGAACATAGTCAGTTTTGATTCCTTCTATTGATAAGAAATAATGAAATTTTGAAACAATGACTAGATTAACCTCACTTTGTTTCCTGTTCTACTACCCATGTTTTTCTAAAAGTAGATTTGAGTTGGCAGTTGGTTGGCAGTTAATCTCTGAGTCTTATATCTGGCTAATTAGAGAGATGTCTCATAAAATGTATTACATCTATTACTACTTACATAATTGTACTCATATCAAAACTTTACTTTGTGATGCAACAGATCACCAGTTTGTGCTAGCTATGATCAAATCTTGTTTTTACTTGTTGTTTTTTAAATATCCTATTTTAAAGAAATAAACTTTTTAAATAAGTGAAATATTAAGATTAGGTACAGCATAAATAAAGTTTTTAACCAGTAATTCACTATCAGTAATTAATATAAACTTCTGCCACAGTTACTATTTCATGGTGGTATATGACACAATTAAAATTTTCTCAGTTTAGCTCCTGATGAAAAATAAATACAATAAATCTGAGGATTGTTTATGCCCACAGTTTCCCAAGGTAATCTGTCATTATCACAGGCTTTCCATTTCTGCCAGGATGAGAAAGTAAACCTTACAGCTGTTTATTTTGTTTTGTTGAAAACTGAATAAAGCTTTGTAAAGGTGTAGCCATTTCTTCCATCCTCTTTTCACTATTTTAAGTGAAGATCAATATTTTTCTTCCCTGACAGAGATGTGCGCTTAGCAGACTTCTGAAATTGCTCGTTTCTAGTTCTAAAACTAGAACTATTAGGTTTTTTTTAAGCCACCAGTCAAAACATAAAAAATGGACACATTACCCAAAATGTAGTCAAACATATTCACAATTAATCATATTTAGTTTTTTGATCAATTTTATGTGATTAATTTATAAAGATTAAAGTGACACTATGTGATATACAACAGTCATAAAAACAAGGCATATATAAAACAGTCACTATAAAAACAGTATTAAAGATTTAATATTATTAAAAGCAAAATCTACAAACCCCACTAAAAGAAAGAATAAGTATATACCCTTTTGTAATGCAGCCATATAAACATATCCCCAGTATGTTTACTGGAGATATGTTTACATACCCCCCTCCCCCATGACATAACACGGTCTTGAGAGACTTTCAGAATGTAAGAGAGGTGTAGCTAATAGATTTTGGTGTGGGGAGCATATCTCATAAGACAGGTGTCATGGGAGAGAAGGCCCAGTTCCTGGGACCCACCAAGTATAACTTACTGGCAGATTATACTTGCAGCAGGCCTTCTCTAAGAGATCTAATGTGGCAGGCTGATATAATCAGAGTAAGTCCCTGAAATATGACAATAGGTTGGTCAGT
The DNA here is from genome assembly GCF_028640845.1 of Ahaetulla prasina. Taxonomy (NCBI): domain Eukaryota; kingdom Metazoa; phylum Chordata; class Lepidosauria; order Squamata; family Colubridae; genus Ahaetulla; species Ahaetulla prasina. The sequence continues at coordinate 58,755,631 of NC_080541.1, read as the reverse complement.
GCACAAAAAAACCCAAAAAACCTACAAAGGCTAAACTTAGTATGCATGCTGAGCACATAGATGCCAGCAACTTTTACTGGTCTTATGTTCCCCCTCTTTTGCTCATATAATCTTTAATGAATGTATTGTTGTGGACCACCAGCAGATTCAGACAGTGAGGAGGTTGGGGAGGAACATGGGCCAGTCCTGGAGTCTGGGGAAGGCTCTGATGAGGTACAGAGGGGGCCAGGGCCATATGCCAGTTATCAGTTGCCTTCGGAGTCAGACATTAGTGATGAACAGCTGGAGCTTGTTCCCAGTGTGCGCATGCGCAGAGTTGCCAGACGAAGGGAACAGCTAAAGAACAAGGGTCAACTTGGGAATAAGGCCACAAGTGGACCATGAATGGTCCCTCCCAGAAGGAATAAAAGAGGAGTGAAAGGGGAGTGGAATTTACAGGGGACAATTGGTTCGTGACTCCTTGCCAAGTTTTGAAGACATCGGCCTGGCAGCTCCCCAAGCCAGATAAGGTCTGTGGCTGTTAATTCACCCTTGAAGGACTTTGCTGGATGTGAATGAGAAGAATTCACAGTAACTTAGTAAAAAGGGGTTTTTTTCGGGACAAGGAGTCTGCTTTGTGGTTTGGGGAAGCCTAGGTCAGAACACCTTCATATATACTGTGGTATGCAAATATTTTGCAATTCGTGTGGAGATAAGATCTACTAGGTAGAAAGACTTAAATTTAAAGTTTACCCAAAGTCACAACGATGCACAAGCAAACAAATTTTATTTGTCCCTTCCAAGAAGTAAAGAGAAGATTCTTACGTATTATTTTCATACACATATCTGCTAGCATCTGCAGGAGTCTCCAAGTCTAGAAATCAATCACTAGAGATTTAGTCCATTCTCAGGGGTTGACAATAATGGCAGAATGCTATTTATGCTCTCTGGTGGGGACTGTACTCTTCCTGTATTCTGGTTTCAGCAATGGACAGGTCTGATTTCCCCCCCCCCCACCCCGCATCCCTGTTTTCTGTTTTAGATGCATTCAGGATGGCAACTCTTACACCTGACAAAGCTCCAATCCCAAAAGCTAGGGGATAAGGGGTCATTAACTTCTAACGAGCTTTTTCTGAGGAAAAAAGTAATTAGAACTAATTAAAGCAAACGGTGCAAAAGTGAAATTAACTAGTTCATGGAAAATATTACTAGTAGCTACAAGGTTATATTTCAAAGTAAACTCAGCTTTGGTTTGCGTTATGCTGCTAATAAAGTGGATCCTGATTTCAACTAACTTTTTAAAAAAATCCTCACCCCTGTCCCTTGAAATTTACAGTATTCTTCTGTAAAAAGTTGCTAAGGTGATCACTTTCCATAGAGCACTTTTTTTCTTTCTTCCAAATAATTGTCAAGCAAGGGCCTATGTTGCTGACTCTGGGACAGATTTAGGTTGTCATGATTTAACATTCCTCTGCTTTGGAACTAAAATGAATTTCTGAATCTGTCTCATAAACTTAATTATTGCAAATGAAGATGGTGAAAATTTTATATTCTCTTAAATTACATGGAAATCGCAGCGTTTTTATGTGTCCAAAATGCAGTGAACCTTTTTCTATTTTTATTCAGGAGTACATCAGTTCCATCACCTATCTGCAATATCTAAATGGAAATGGTAACTCAGCTTGTGCACACAGTACACTTGTGCTATTTATGCAAGATATGACAGCCTGGAGACTTGATGACATTTTCATCAAATGGAACTTCTAGGCCCCTGTCTTCTTCAATAAGAAAGTCTGTGACACTGATCTAGTACTGCCCTTAACCACACGGTATTTAAACATTCTCTGAAATCTGCTGCTTGACTTTCTCTCACAACCTATTAATATAATTCGGAGATAATGAGCACACTCAATTTATGATTTTAAAATGTTAAGGAAGCAGAAAATAAAGTATGGTTGTAATAGCCATCAGGACTAGCTCCAAATTTATGGATGCCCTTGGCAACAGTGCCTTCTGAACAATCTTTTCCTATCTGCACAGGGTTTATAGCAATTTTGTTGAGTCTTCTGAGAGCTTGCAACAGCCATTGATAGAATAGAATAGAATAGAATAGAATAGAATAGAATAGAATAGAATAGAATAGAATAGAATTCTTTATTGGCCAAGTGTGATTAAACACACAAGGAATTTGTCTCTGGTGCAAAAGTTCTCAGTGTACATGGAAAAAACCATGTACATGATATGTGCCATAATAACCTTCAGCTCATCCTATTATTATAGTTGTTGGGTATGCCCAATAGGTTAACATTGGATCAGAAAAGTTTGTATTTTGGTTTGGTTTGGTTTGTAGGAACCAAGTCACTCTCCTGTCAAATTATATGACTCTTAATGTTATTTTTTTGGACATAACAAGAACACAGTAATTGTACTTTGTTAATTCAAGTTTATGAATTGATATGCCTTATGAACCCATTGTCACACTGACAGAATGTAAATGATGTTCTCCTAACACTCGCTCTTCCCCCAACCTGCCCTCCCTAATTTATAAGTCCTACTGGGATATTGTATGTTGATGCCTATTAGTATGTGTTCTTAACATTCACTTTCACAAGGTGCACAACTGGACACAAGCCACCTTGACTTACAGTAGAAAGTAGAAAGATGGACTAGAAATCTAATAAATAGAAAGACGGTAGAAAGACGGACTAGAAATCTAATAAATAAGAACTAAATATTGCATATCTTCATATTAAAAAGACAATATTGGAAATACCCTTAGAATATAAAGACCAAATTCTCTTCTTTCCTCATTTCTTTTTCTTCTCCCTCCTACTTGTTCCATTTTTTTTCTAAAATAACTAAACAACATGAAAATATTCATTTCTTAAGAGCTTTGAAATTTCCATTTCCAGAGCAGTACATTTTCAACTTTTTAATCACTGTTCACTCTCTTCAGTACATTCCCCAACTATTATTTTCAGCTGATCTTTCTTGTAATCAGCAAGAAAAATCTAAAGACTAAAATACATTTAATGATTAGAAAATCAACATATACAACAACATACATATTGCAAAGAAACTTATCAAGAGTCATAACAAATGGTAATTCACTACTGTTTATTTATTTTTTATTAAAATAAAGTACGTATACAATGAAACTATTATTCAGAGTAGGCAATTACCGAGAGAGGATATTATCCAGTACAGACAATTAGTCAGTAAAAATGTTACTCTGAATGGGTAAATATTCAATCAAATATTTGACAGAGACAGCAATTATTCAATAAACAGTCATAATTGTACCCAATGGAGCACACTTGTCATAAACAGTGCAAATAATTAGCAGATTCATAGGAAACTGCAAAGACCATCCAGATTTTAAACTATTTAATAAGCAGATAAATACCAAAGGTCATTGCAAATCTATTGAGATTTTTCTTTAAAAAAACCCTCTTTAAGATAAAACCAATCTTTATCTACTTTACATAAGTATAAAGCACAACTTGTAAACAAATGGAAATCAAACAAGTTCTCATACTTCATACATGCATACTTTTGGGATCTCAAAATGAGAAAATAATAGACTTAAAACAGAGGTATTTTGACAAAACTTTTACTGTGTGAAGCTAAATTTCTTAATTACATCACTTGGCAGCTAGTACTTCCTTGATTTTTCTGGATTTAAATGGATATTTCAAATTTATACAATTTAAATGGATATTTCAAATTTATACATTTTCTATGAGTAGAGAGAAACTATACAAAGCAGTTACTGGAGGAAGTCCTTACTTAGTGACTATCTGTTTACCAGTTGAAGTTACAGTGATGGTAGTTATACCCAGTCCCCAAAATTATAGCCATTGCAGTACCCCTATGGTCATAAGATCATAGGAACACTCCAAATCCCCTGCCCTCCCCAGCTCCCCCATCCTCCTCTGCCCTTCCGACTGCCCTAAAATTCACTGCCTCTGCCACTCTAGGTTCCAGTAGCCCTGCTGCGCTGGGCACCACAGGCATCATGGAGGAAAAGAAAGTATAACTCTGAAACCTCAGTGATATTGTCAAACTCTGGAACAAGCTTTACCTTCTGAGCATTTGTCTAATGAACAGGGGCTTCATGTGGGATGGTCAAGAAACTCAGGGTAGGGCTGTTATGACCGCATGAGCTGAGGGTGCTTCAAAAATGTGAAAAATAAATAAATAAATGATTAAAGTCTTTCTCTTTAATACATCAACTCTAAGTAAAAAGGAGATGAGTCTTTGGTTATATGGTCAGAGCTCCACCTTCCCTGTTTGGATCCCTCTGCTCCGTCCCCTCCCCCAGTGTAATATTAATGAAGCTCTAGGAAGGTTCAGTCACATAAAGAAGGGAGAATTTGGATTATTTTCCAAATAGGAAAAAGGATTTCCTGCTTTCTAGCAAATATAAATCGTGCGGCATAGCTAATTGTCGGAAATACTGGTTCAGATGAACTAGTAGGTTTTTTTACTACTGGTTCACCCAAACTGGTAGCTTTTATCACTATTGGTTTGCCTGAACTGGTGTGAACAAGCAGCATTTCACTCCTGCTTTAGATGTGTCAAATGTTCAGTGCAGATCTATTAACTTTCACTGATCTTCCAAAGCATCTGAGGAAAGGTCTAACCAATGTTTTTCAACCTTGACCATTTTAAGATATGTGGACTTCAACTCTCAGCATGCTGGCTGGGTTAAAGTGCACATATCTTAAAGTGGCCAAAGTTGAAAAATCTAGAGAGCCTCTGAAGAAATGAAGCGTATTTTTCCCAAGGCTGACCAGTAGTTTGAGGTAAATCATAACAACTGAAATGGCCAAGCAAAGATATGGCAGCGAGGCAGTAGGAACTGCTATGGCAGAATTTCAGGAGTTATATGCAGTGAGAGCACCAGTAATGTTCTTGTACATGGGATGGATTCTTTTTTAATGAAGGGTCACACATTATTTATAACTAATAATCACAAATATATTTGGCAATCAAAAAATTTGAATTGCCAATAATTCTAATGAACATACTTGTTACTGGGATTAATGTAATCACTTACCATAAGAATGGTTGCTTACCACTAATGACACCTCACTGTAAATTTATTCTCCTATACCTAAACCATTTTGTAGTAGGACAGGACAATAAAAATTAATTGTAACGTAGAGAGGATTTTAGAAACAAAGTTCTCTTTCCACTATATTTTATGTAATAAGGGTATAAAGTCCAGCTTGTCATGCTCTTGGCAAATACCATTAAAAATAAAATTCAGAAGGAGGATACGGGCAGTTTGAAGCCACTTAAAAGATTAAAGAACTGGTAGTGCTTCATTAGTAGGGAAATGTAATGGGTAGCTACTTAAACTTTTAAATTGACATATGAGGGTAACAAAATTTAGAACAAAATAAAGGAAGCAGCCAGTCCAAGTTAAATAGAATGACACTTTCATTTCTAGCATGGGTTCAAGAGAGCATCTTCCACAGCACATCAATTCTTAGAACTAAATACTAAATCATTCAAATTTAGCTTTGTCGAAGATCATTTACCTTGTGTGGGAAACCTACCTAAATGTTGAGATCTTCAAGAGTAAATTGTGGGGCTGCTTTTATAGTTCGATCTGCTGAATCTAAATCTGCCTGTTTTTAAATTATACAACTTAAGGAAGCAAAGATGGCTGACATTACCTAATTCATAGCATAGATTTGGAGTAATATGCTTTATTTTGATTATAAGGTTTAATATTTATTCCCTTCCTTATTTCCCTACATTTTAAAATTTTAAAAATTGCAAGTGGTGTTCAACTAAACTTTGGGTAATAATGCAACATGGTATATTACATAAATGTATTTTGCACATAAATTTACTTTGTTGCGGATGCATTTAATTTACCAAAATTGGGGCCTCTTAGAAACCTCTTCTTTCTATAATGGAATAAAAATAATGGAGAAAAAATTCAGTATACTATGTGAATGAAAAGGAATCTTTAGATCTGGATATGTAAAACTTTGCTTTAATTCTAATTTCCCTTCCATGAACAAAAATCTGACCATAGAGTGGTATTTTTCTTCTTCCTTTCTCCATTACATTGTCTTCTAAATCAGGGGTCTCCAACCTTGGCAACTTTAAGACTTGTGGACTTCAACTCCCAGAGTTCCTCAGCCAGCTTTGCTGAGGAACTCTGGGAGTTAAAGTCCACAAGTCTTAAAGTTGCCAAGGTTGGAGACCCCTGTTCTAAATAGTGTGGGGTATGGTATGGTAGTAGTAGTAGACCTACAGACTGTAGAACAATTCTGTAGGAATTATAATCTTTCCCAAGCATTAATTAAAGAGCAGTTTAAAATTTCATCCACTTGTTATGAAAAATAGAGATCATTACCCTACACCTATTTGGTGTAAAGTATTTTGCATTTTTTTTGGTTATTATTACTGATCTTTGATGAAAAGGAAACTGAAAACTGATATTTGTTCAGTTTTGAATAAATAAAGCTTTCAGTTTTATTTGAGGTTTAAGCCTTTAAGTCATTTCATTGCCTTTATTAAAACAAAGGAGATGGAAGAAATGTTTGAAACTTTTCCATGGTTTTGATCCCAGACACGCTGAAAAAAAGAATAAGCTATTTTCTTTTGGTTCCGTTCTTTTTCGGTGTCTCCCTATGCATCTTTATCAATATAGATTTTTAAAAACACATTTGTATAGACTAAGAAATTTCCTGAATTCCTGTAAATCCTTATAAGTTGTAAATGCTCCAACACTGGAAATTTTTAAGAAAATGTTGGATAACCATTTGTCTGAAATGGTATAGGGTTTCCTGCCTGGGCAGGGGGTTGGACTAGAACAAGGGTTTCCAACCTTGGTCTTTAAGACTTGTGGACTTCAACTCTGAGAGTTCCTCAGCCAGCTTTGCTGGCTGAGAGACTCTGGGAGTTGAAGTCCACAAGTCTTAAAGGGACCAAGGTTGGAGACCCCTGGACTAGAAGACCTCCAAGGTCCCTTCCAACTCTGTTATTATTATTATTATTATAAATTCAAGCTTGCCATTTAATTATTTCAGAGATCTGACTGATAAAACAGCTATATAGGATGAGACCAAAGCCCTACCTGAGATTTAATACTATCTCCATATTGGCCATTGTATTGAAACTCCTAGAAAACCACAAGTCAACTTAAGGCTTCTTCCTGTTTCTGTACTTCGGCAAGGAAGATAGAAAGCAACACTGTCTGCAGTTTGGGCTCCTATTTTCATGTTTCTAGTTTGCTAAACATGTGAGAGAGTATTGAGCTCCAAAGACTGCTTAAAACATTTTAAATAATAAATAAATAAATAAATACAAGTATTTTCAGAAAAGTGTATCATATTTTATTTATATGTGGGGTATATAATTTGGTATAGTATAATAGACTTGTAACAAATTAATTTGTGCCTTAGTTGTGATTGACAAAATAGTTTGTGCTGGATAAGAAAGGTCCAGCAGTTAAGTATAAGCTTTGTTTATTTATTTGTTCCACTTATAAATTGGTGTTTTGTTTTTTTCATAGTGGAGCTCAAGGAGGCATATATATTTCCCCATAACAAGATTCTGTGAGAAAGATTGGGCACAAAAATAGAGACTAGTCCAAATTCATGAAAATATTGTTTCTGGCTTATCTTTTTCAAAGCCTGAGTCAAGAGCAGTATTATAGATTTGCAAGTTATCACTCACAATTATAACCTATAAGAACTGGGAATAAAACTGTATGCTAGTTTGATGCTAGACTGATGCTAAAGCTTCATCTGCAATATCCTCAGCTCCATTTAAGATTTTTCTGCAGTAAATTTAATTCCTCTCTGGGACTGGGAAATTTTGTAGGATCAGACATAGACTAATGTCATGTATATAAAGACACAAGCTAATAAGTAAATATTTTTTAAAGCAAGAAAAATCTATTTGGATTACAACATTAATTAAACTCTATCTCTATTGAACTGAAAGGTCAATTGTGTTGTCATCCTAATGAAAACTTGTGTGGTTATAAATATAGTTTATGTAAGAACTATCATGCTGATAGCAACTCAATGTCATCTGCAATTTACTTTGAAAATATACCCACATGGAACTTTTCTAGAGAAGGGGCTGTGTTGAGTCAACCCATAAAAACTCTGCAATTAATACTTTAGGAAAGTTTTCTTTTGATTTCTGGTACTAATATTGAGATTTTATTCTAACGGAGTTTAATCTTCTAAAATCCATCATTGCTCTAGCTGAATAATCTCTGAAGAAAGGTAATGAGAAAGTATCTTGAAAATATAACAACAAGTTGTATGCTACATTGCCAATTAAAAATCTGGGTTTTAATGTGGAATCGTATCTTTATACTTCATCATTTTTCAATTTCTTCAATTTTCATAGTCTTATATTTTATGTACAACTAACAGTTATGTGGACAAAACTGGTACTGAGAAATGGTTGTCCCAAAGGTGCTTTTTCAAGAGACCACTGGAATCTCTTGAAAAAGCACCTTTGGGACAACCATGATCTGGATAACTGAGAATCTCCATAACTGAGAAATGGAATTTTGCCATGATAACACTATCTTTCTTATAGTTCATAACTATGTTTTCAGCAGAGGGTCAACAAGTTTTTAATAATTCCAAATATACCAATAGGCTGCTATATTGGTTCAAGAATATGGCTACCTGAATAATTGATGAATTAACAATTTAGTGCTACGTCGTGGGCAGAATATGGCAGAACTGCACATGAGACTTAGGAAATGTATAGTGATGTTGAACCTAAGCTAGTGGGATGCATATATGAACAATCCCATTGTAACAACTCTAAAAGTGTGATCTGTGTATGATTTCATTCAAATGGTTTCTCCAGGGAACATTACAACTGTAAGACATTCCTTGTGCCCATTACTAGACTGTTTTCTTGTGCTGTTGTAGAGGAGATAATCAGTATTATTAAGTTAGATAATGAAAATCAGATACTACAGGGATGGGTCTTAGCACTCAATTCTAATCCCTCAGCAGGTAGCTAAGGCATCTTAAAACTGAATTTAACAGCTTTGACTTAGTTGGGTGCATCTATACAGTTTAATTGGTAAGAATAAAGAAATGGTTTGCCACTGACATCTTCCAAGATACTTTTCACAATTTCTTACCCTAGTCAGTAGCTCTAGACTTTCCAGGTGACTTCTTTCCACACACTGAATTGGTCAATCTTGCTTCACATCTGAGATCAGGTATATCTGGACCTGATCTATGTTGACTGAGATGGGATTGCTGCAGCAGAAGCAGTAGGATAAAGTGTTAATCCACTTAGCCTGAGAATGAAAGGGCTACTACTAATCTCCTTTTGTGTTTTATTTTTTATTTATTTATTTAATCAAATTTTTATACCGCCCTATCTCCCGAAGGACTCAAGGCGGTTTACAGCCCGATAAAAATACAAATATAATACAAAATAAAATACTAATTAAAAAACTTATTTAAATAATGTTAGATAGAGTTTAGTCCAGGTTTCTCTAGAGAAGCCCAAGCATATTGAGACTGATATTTATTTTGTTATGATATTTGCCTTCACATGAGAAAACCATACTAAATGCATTCCTCCACAAGGTGGTAGAAGCGAGCAATTAATTATTACATCCTCGGTACATAGTTACATTTTTATTGGACTTTAACACCAATATTTCCTCTTAGATGAGTTCTGGAATATTAAAAAAAACATACTTTATATTAAATTCAAGTTCTAATAATGGAGTTTTTGTTTATTCAGAATGAGAAGCAATCTAAAAAAAAATCTTTTCAAAATGCTTCCTCTCTCACCCACCTGCTTTTCAGTGCCACGATTTTATAAAGGAACTTTATTATTAATATTTTTAGGTAGGTTTTGGCAACGATCAGAAACTCTCATACATCTTGTTTCAAAACACTTTGTGTTTCATCAGCTGTATCTTCATGTTTTTTTAATGGTGACTTCTTCCCAGCACCATCATTTTGCAATACTGTTGTGTTGATATACTGAGAAATGGTGTCGGTGCTTTCATTAAGATGCTGCCATTTAATGGAGCAAGTTAAAATATTCTTTCTCTCTTTTGTATTTTTAGCAGAGGAATGTCAAATAGGAAAGCTTTGAGAAGTTAATGGGAACAAAAACTTTCACTAAGTGTGACTCATCGCTATATGCCTAAGCATTGTCCATAATGCTATGAAGTCAGAACAATAGAACAGAAAAAGAGTCTTTCCTGTTTTCTTTTTATTGCCTGGGCATTTAATGCCCTTTGGATGTAAGAATCCTTTGGAAGAAGTTAAATTTGATACACTTCTTACTTTTGTGTTTAAGTGTCTTCAAAATTATTTCCATCTGTCAGTTACCATATGTAGCTCTATGTTTGCTTATGCTAAGCTGTTTTCCCTTCCTGGCATTCAGAAATGAGGATGTGATCAAGCATAATGATGAAAATTATTGATGCCAGTATTTGAACTTAAAAGGAGGTTACTCCTTTCACTAGGAAATCAAGCCACATCTAAACATCACTGCAAAATGAGAATTTAACAGGAGTGTATTAAACATGAAACATCAAATATAAAGTATAAGCACTTTCCTGGTTGTTACATCAGTTAATAATCTAGATTAGGAGTAGTATTAATTTGCAAGTAAGAAGTTTGCATTGAAATAGTATGTATCTATTTAGTTACAGTATAGTAAGAATGTGTCCTGCCCCCTAGCAGTTTGAAAGCATGCAAATGCAAGTAGATAAATAGGTACCATTTCATTGGGAAGGTAATAGTGTTTCAGTGCCTTGACATATAGTCACGTTGATAAGATGACCACAGAAGCATCTTTGGACAACGCCAGCTTCCTTGGCTAAGAAACAGACATAAGCGTGACTAGACAGGAAAAAATCTACCTTTACTTTTAAGAATGCTACATTTGGAACATCAATAAATCTAGAAACATGCAATTGATTATGTTGGAACTACAAATTGGGAAAGAATAAATAGCTGGTTGGAGTACTAGATCAGTAAGTAGGTTGATCTTACCATAGCATCACTACAAGTTCTATTGTATCAAAGTCTTAGACGTGCTTGTCTCAATGAAAATTGGTCCCTTCCTTTCATTTCAAACAGTTCTGGAGCTCCTGTTTTAGCTTGTTCAGAGACTAGATATTGCAAATTCTTAGTGTTTCCTAGCATAATTGGAGACCCAAACTTCTACCTTTTAGCAAACTCTAGAATTTCAACCTAAAGTTAGTGATAAAAAGCCATAAAAATTTATGTGGGCTCTATGTAGAAAGTAAGGAAGATGACTTTGACAGAGATATGCAAGTTCTGTTGCCAAGGTAACCAGGGATAAAATATATTTCAAGTCCAGAGCAGCCAGATAACACTTGGAAGTTGCTCAGTTACGTGCCTCTTTAATTCCATGAACTTTAAGCTATAGCAGGCGATACAACATAAACAGACTTACAAAATCTTTTACAAAATTATTATAGTCAATATTAATAAAAAAATTTCAGTTCTTCTATGAAGTTAATTTCTTGATCTGACTGTCTAGTGCAGTGGTTCCCAACCTTTTCTTGTTTGAGGCACAACCTTTTCTTGTTTGAGGCACCCTTGGAAAGCCTTTCAAAAGTTCCCGGCACCCTTATAAGGAAATAGATATTTAAAATCTCCGTAGCTCAAAAGTTCCCGGCACCCTCAAAAGATCTCACGGCACCCCTTAGTGCCGCGGCACACTGGTTGGGAACCACTGGTCTAGTGGATATGATAAGAACTAAATCTTAAACTTTAAGCTTAAATCTCAATGTAAGGGGGCGTGCATAAGTACACTATCGTACCTATCGCCCCTTTCATTGTATCTTCTTTTATTCTTGTTCTCGTTTTTGTTTGACAAATTCTAATAAATATATAAACTTAAATCTTAAATTTTAAGTTTAAGCCGCAGCTTAAAAGTGCTAAAAGAATATCAAGAACCCGGTACTAATGTGATTCCAAAATTAAAAATTATCTGACATCCTAAATAGTTTAAATATAGCAAGCAAAATATAGCACATATAGGTTTCAAGGGCATCATAGTTTAAGATGCATATTTTTAATAGAAAGCTGAAAAATCAGATGTGAAGAAGAAAAAGCTAAGCCTGGTTAAAGATAGTGCTAAATGGCAGAGCCTCAGCCTGCAAAGGAGTCCTTCTCAATCAGTTTACTGTTTGTTTCTTTATCAAAAAATAGACTAGTGTTGTGAAATAAAAAAAAGAAACTTACTAAGTGGATTAATAGACACTCTCTAGGAAGATATGACCCCAACCTGGTCCTTCACGTCTTCCAAGCTGCCATTGTGCAAGGTAGCCTTCAACTTGCAACAGATCATTTAGTGACTTTTGTAAGTTACATAATTTATTTATTTATTTATTATTTACATTTCTATACAGCCCTTCTCCGAAGACTCAGGGCGCTTTACAGCCAAATAAAAGACATATACAAAAATTAAAACACACTATTTCAATTTAAAAATCTGATTCCATAGGCCGAATATTAAAATAACAAATAATAAAACCACCCATTAAAATTACCCTTAGGCCAACCCTGCTCGATGAAACAAAAAAGTCTTGAGCTCGCGCTTAAAGGCCTGGAGGTTGGGAAGAAGGCGTAACCCCAGAGGCAATTCATTCCATAGGGTAGGTGCCCCACAGAGAAGGCTCTTCCCCTGGGGGCCGCCAGTCGACATTGTTTGGCTGACGGCCCTGAGGAGACCCTCTCTGTGAGAGCGTACAGGTCAATGGGAGGCTATTGGCGGCAGTAGGCGGTCCCATAAGTAACCTGGTCCCATGCCATGGAGCGCTTTAAAGGTGATCACCAACACCTTGAATTGCACCCGGAAGACCACCGGCAACCAGTGCAGCTTGCGCAGGAGAGGTGTTATATGGGAACTCCGAGACGCTCCCTCTATCCCCTGCGCAGCCGCATTTTGTACCATATGACAGATTCTCACACTTACGACTGTTGCAGCATCCCCATTGTCAAATGATCAAAACTGAGATGCCTGGCAACTGGTTCATATTTATGATGGTCGCAATGTCCCAGGGTCATGTGATCACCTTTTGTGATGTCCTGACAAGCAAAGTCAATGGGGAGAAGTCCTATTAACTTCACAACCATACTGTTAACAACTGCAATGATTCACTTAACAACTGTAAGAAAGGTCGTAAAATGGGGCAAAATTAACTTAATAATTATCTTGCTTAGCAACAGAAAATTTGGGCTCAATTGTGGCCATAAGTTGAGGATTACCTGAAATTGAGTCCACATTACTGCTAAACACTATCTTCTTCTCTTTCTTTACCCCTTCCCAGAGGTGGTATTCAGCAGGTTCTGACCAGTTCTGGAGAACCGGTAGCAGAAATTTTGAGTAGTTTGGAGAACCGGTAAATACCACCTCTGACTGGCCCTGACCCCATCTATTCTCTGTCTCCCAAGTCCCAGCTGATCAGGAGGAAATGGAGATTTTACAGTAACCTTCCCCTGGAGTGGGGTGGGAATGGAGATTTTACAGTATCCGTCCCCTGCCACGCCCGCCAAGCCATGCCACGCCCACCAAGCCAGGCCCATAGAACCAATAGTAAAAAAAATTGAATCCCACCAATGCCCGTTCCCCAGAATTATAAACTTCACAAGAGAGCTAGATTTTTGCTTAACATGTCCAATTTGTTTTGAACTGGGATTTCCTTTGTTCCCTCTTTTTTTTTTTTCAAATCTCTTTGTCTAGAGTGCACAGAACAGTTTCAACCTCAATGATCAATAGTAAAAGAAATATATTAGAAATTTAATTAAAGTTGCCACTTGCTCGAACCCTCACAATAAAAAGCTCTCTTCTTGCATTCTGTTGTCTAATAACCATTTGTGAAACCCTGCCCTAGCAATAACATTAACAGCATAGGATAGGATTCAACAAAATGAGAATTTGATAGAAAAACATCCCACACCCACTACCCCCTTTTTGGAAATTTTTTGTGATTTGACACAGAAAATAACCAAAGTGCTTAAAGAATACAACTAGTGCACCTGCATGAAAATGAATGAATGGTGGCAATACTTTCTAAAGTTTATTTAATTTCAGATTCCAGAATATCTGGCTTCAGTGATCAAACAAGTTTGTAATTTTGGAATATTTTGCACAGGTTTTTTTTTTATATTTGTGCAATCATTTTTAAAAATATCTTCTTTCTTCTTTTCATGAAACTTGCATAAAAGTTGCTTGATTTCTGTAATATTCTTAAATCAATCTCTTGCTTTAACCATTTGATTGTTAATCTTCATCTGTTTATAAAGAAATTTCTTTGCACTGTTTAGATATAACTTACATAGAATTATTATGACATATTCTTTTTGGTATTGTCTAGAGAATTATTCAGCTTCTGCTTAGACTGCTTCTGTGTCCTTTTCTAAATCATTCTCCTGCCCTGTCATTTGTAGTTCCACATTCTGTATTTTCCCTATCTTGTCAGATAAAATCTGTTCCGTATCTACATGAACATCATTTAGACATAGTCTATTCAGACATTCAGACATCCTTATTCGTAGTTGATATTATAGTTACTAACTTATTTTAGCTAGGTAGCCAAAATAAGTCTGTTTGTTGAGAAAAGTTTTATTTTTTAATAAGTCAATATTCCACATTTTTCTGGACTCTTAATCCATTTATAAATTCTTATATTAAAATCTTATTTAGCTTTATGCTCTTTATTTCAAATTCTTTAAGTTCTTAAACTTGTAACTTCTTTTTTTTAGAATTGAAGATAAACTCACCTGATGAAGACTTTCTAAAAATGATTAGAAAGTGTCCTTTAAAAGGCTCTACCATGGTTGCAAGCAACATGGCTGATCCCATCAACTCATGGTGCTCAAACCCATGGAAAATTACTGTGCTGCATTCTCATTGCGAAGACCAGCCATTTGGAGTACATCCCATGTCCTCTCCTAACCTAGACAGCAGAGGTGATATTCAGCAGGTTCTGACCAGTTCTGGAGAACCGGTAGCGGAAATTTTGAGTAGTTTGGAGAACTGGTAAATACCACCTCAGATTGACCCTGCCCCCTTCTATTCTCTGCCTCCTGAGTTCCAGCTGATCGGGAGGAAATGGGGACTTTGCAGTAACCTTCCCCTGGAATGGGGTGGGAATGGAGATTTTACAATATCCTTCCCCTGGAGTGGGGTGAGAATGGAGATTTTACAATATCCTTCCCCTGCCATGCCCACCAAGCCACACACACCAAGCCACGCCCACAGAACCGGTAGTAAAAAAATGTGAATCTCACCACTGCTAGAGAGGTTCCAAGGAACTGACCTACTCTCTGGTTACTTGATTTTTGCTGTAGACATTGGGTCCTCTTTCCCAGAGCCATCTTCAGTTTGCCATACCTCCGCCTAATTGTGAATGCCCTTTTAGGCAGAAAATAGATTGCATTTCTGCATTGAGATAGACTGCATTTTCTTCTCTAAATGGGTTGGATTTAATCTGATCCTTTGTCTATGACCTGTTCATCATGGGTGATTTTCCGAAGAATGTATTCCAAGTGTTATTGGAGGTGTAGACCTCTTCATGCCACAAGGAAATGATTCATGAAAGGTATATGTTCCTCTGCTAAAATTAGAAGAGTGGAATTTAATACATTTGCACATCTATATTATTTAACATACTTGATTTTTTTTTCAGGTAAGGTTCTCTACTTCTGTTCATGTATTATGAATGCGGTATATAAAGATTTCTTATAGTAATATTTATAACGTCTGTAAAGACACGCTGGAACTGCATAGAACTTTGAGGTCATATAACTAATGAATACATTTGCTTACATATATCTGTATTGAGGAAGAAAATCTGTATCTGTGTTTAGGGATACTATAGATGTGATAAACATATTTTTTTAATTTATAATTTCAATTTATAAAGTCACTCTCTTCGAAAACAGCAAAAGTGTGCAATTAAAACCAGTGCAATACATAAAAAACAAACCAAATTAACAACGAAAAAGGGATTTCATGTAACAGGGATAAACACTTATCATAATGTACATCAAATGTGCACAATAATGAGTTGGAGGGGAGGGAAGCCAACTTTTTTGAGCTCACCTAAAAGCTTGTACTGTGTGATTAGGGCCATCAAAACCTCTTAGGAGAGTCTGTTTCAAAGGGCAGCCACTTTTATTATCCTGGTTGCCAGTGTATTAGTCTACATGCTACTAAATTCATAAAGGAGTAGCCCATAAAAGGAGAAAGCTATTAACAGGAGAATATGAACCCGCCATTCAGAAACTCGGATTTTCTTTTATTATTAGGCAAGATATGGGATCTTAAGAAATCCAAAGAATTACAACTGCACTCCTTTTGCTTCAGTTAAAAATGGCATTATTCCATTAATAAAAGAAGCTAGTGACAGAATAATTAACAGCTCTTACTGTAGCTTTGTTTTTTCTGTAGGTGTTTGAAATTCACACACAAAAATGTGAATAGGAAATAATACCCTGTGAAGAAATAAAACACTATTGAGGATCACTACTATGCTTTAACAATGTAAAGCTCAAATAATTTCTATTAATTGTTATAACCATGTGATATTCCTTTGGCCTTTGCAAAACAAAAATAATTGAATCTTTCTCATAGCTGGATGAAATGCTGGTGCAGGAAGAGACTTAAGTTACATTCTCCTTCTCAAGAAATATCCTCCAAAATACAATGTACTGGACTTTAAAATTCAGGCTGCAAAATATAATTGAAACTGATTCTATTTATCTTAAATAAAGGGTTATACTCTTAGTTAAAAGACATTATCATGCTACTCCTTCCACTTGCTAGAAATAGAGACAAAGATAGAGATGATAGATATATTTATGTGTATGTATATGTGTACTTCCTAGGAGATAGCTTGGGAAACTACCAGAAGAAATTATCTGCACAGATTCCAGGATTCTTTCATAAATAAAAGGCTGTCTCAAAATTGGGAATTTATTAATCATCTCTAGGTGAGTGTAGCAAGGAGTGAAAAACATATCTTTGCTTGTCTCACATTGTTGGGAAGTCCAAAATACTTCTGATAACAAGAAAAACAACTCATTTCTAATAATCATCGAAAATAAGGGTTGGAGGTGTTTTTGTGATTACATAGTCTAAACACCCTACCCAATACAGAAATCCATTTTATAGCACTGAGATCAGATGACTATCCATTATGATGATGATGATGATGATGATGATGATGATGATGATGATGATAATAATAATAACAATAACAACAACAACAACAACAACAACAGAGTTGGAAGGGACCTTGGAGGCCTTCTAGTCCAACTCCCTGCCTAGGCAGGAAACCCTACACCATTTCAGACAAATGGTTATCCAACATTTTCTTAAAAATTTCCAGTGTTGGAGCATTTACAACTTCTGCAGGCAAGTTGTTCCACTGATTAATTGTTCTAACTGTCCGGAAATTTTTCCTTAGTTCTAAGTTGCATCTCTCCTTGATTAGTTTCCACCTGTTGCTTCTTGTTCTACCCACAGGTGCTTTGGAGAATAGTTTGACTCCCTCTTCTTTGTGGTAACCCCTGAGATATTGGAACACTGCTATCCTGTCTCCCCTAGTCCTTCTTTTCATTAGACTAGGCATACCGAGTTCTTGCAACCGTTCTTCATATGTTTTAGCCTCCAGTCCCCTAATCATCTTTGTTGCTCTTCTCTGCACTCTTTCTAGAGTCTCAACCAGGGGTGGTTTCTAAATTTTTTTACTATTGGTTCTGTGGGCGTGGCTTATTTTGTGGGCATGGCTTGATGGTCACGTGACAGTGGGTATGGCTTGATGGTCATATGACTGGGTAGGTGTGGCCAACTCAATGTCTCTCATGTCAAGGGGTACCTCGCCTGACCCCTCCCTTCCCAGCCATTCCTTGTCACATCCATACTCAACGTATCTATAGTTCTGCAAAAATGTTGTTCACCTTTTTGCAACTTTATTATCTACATACTATAGATCAGGGGTCTCCAAACTTGGCCACTTCAACTCCCAAAATTCCTCAGCCAGCTTTGCTGTCTTAAAGTGGCCAAGGTTAGAGACCTCTGCTATAGATGCACTTTCATGGACCACTGAAAGGAGGAAATGGCTCACATGCTTTGCCCAAGAGTGTGATAGGCAACAAGCTTTTAAGGGGTGCTAGAAAGAAGGGGGGAAGTATTTTCCAAAGCACCAGAAGGCAAAACAAGAAGCAATGGATGGAAACTCAACAAAGAGAGAAGCAACCTAAAACTAAGGACAAACTTCCTGACAGTGTGAACCTATATAGGTTTCAGTCATAATTTCACATATAAAATAGCCATTCATGTAATACAACCTGCATATTGTTCAAAACAATCATTAGTATTATGGCTGATGCTTGACAGCAAGCCTAAAATCCCCATTCCCTCCCCACTCCAGGGGAAGGTTACTTCAAAATCCCCATTTCTTCCCCACCCCACTAATCTGTTCTGGAAGGAATCAAACTCCTCCCTCTTCATTTCCCAAATAAAATATCCCAGATATTTAATCAACCTGCTAGCAAGGAACCTGCCTGGAAACATTCCTGCCAGCTGCATAAAGGAAACTTTGTAAGCAGAAAACAGCTACCGGGAAGTTCGGCTCCATTTACAAGCAGGCAGAAAACTCATTCAAGATGGGATACTTCACAATAGAAATTGCCCAAACCTTTTTAAAAACACAAAGCCCATGTTGCACAAACCCCAAAACTTCAAAAACATTGAACCATATAAGAAATCCTCCTCTTATCCAATTTGTTGTTCAGCTGACTCAGAACGGAGCTTCTAGCCACTCTGTCAATTTAAAACAACAGCGTTTCCCTCCCCCCTTCTTCTTTGCCAAGCGATCTCCTGGCTGAGAATCAGTCGATCAATTTAAAGGGACGGTGTCTTGTTTTTTTTTCTCTTCTTCAACAAGTGAGTCTTGATTTTTTCCTTCTAGCCAATCAGCTGGGAGTCAGGAGGCAGCAATAGATTGGGGGCGGGGCCAGGCAGAATTTTTACTACCGGTTCTCCGAACTACTCAAAATGTTTACTGCAGGTTCTTGCGAACTGGGGAGAACCGGTAGCAACCCACTACTGGTCTCAACATCTTTTTTACATCGTGGTGACCAAAACTGAATGCAATATTCCAAGTGTGGCCTTACCAAGGCATTATAAAATGGTATTAACATTTCACGTGATCTTGATTCTATCCCTCTGTTTATGCAGCCCAGAACTATGTTGGCTTTTTTGGTAGCGGCTGCACACTGCTGGCTCATATGTAAATGATTGTCCACTAGGACTCCCTCTCACAGTTACTACTATTGAGCAAGGTACCACATATACGGTACCTGTGCATTTTGTTTTTTTGGCCTAAATGTAGAACCTTACTTTTTTCACTGTTGAATGAATGAGTAATACTTTTTTTAAATTTCATTTTGTCACAATAGTATATACAATCATCAACATAAACAATAACCCATCATGAGAGAAAAAAGTATATATAAGTAAAAGTATAAGTAAAAGTATGCATATAATACTATAATGAAGGGAACGGTAGGCACTTTTGTTCTCTTATGCACGCCCCTTATAGTCCTCTTAGGAATGGGGTGAGGTCAATAGTAGACAGTTTTTGGTTGAAGATTTTGGGGTTTTGAGTAGAGACTATAGAGTCAGGTAGTGAGTTCCAAGCGTTAACAACCCTGTTACAAAAGTCATATTTTCTGCAATCAAGTTTGAAGTGGTTGACATTAAGTTTGAATCTATTGTTTGCTCTTGTATTGTTGCGAATGAAGCTGAAGTAGTCTTTTACAGGAAGGATATTACAATAGATTATTTTGTGTGTTAAACACAGATCATGTCGGAGTCGACGGAGTTCTAAGTTTTCTAATCCCAGGATTTCAAGCCTGGTGGTATAAAGTATTTTGTTGTTTTCGGAGGAGCGAAGAACTCTTCTAGTAAAATATTTCTGGACGCGTTCGATAGTATTAATGTCAGAGATGTGGTATGGGTTCCAGACGGATGAGCTGTATTCAAGAATAGGTCTGGCAAATGTTTTGTATGCTCTGGTTAGTAGTGTAGAGTTTTTGGAAAAGAAGCTACGTAAAATTAGGTTTACAACTCTTAGAGCTTTTTTGCGATGTAGTTGCAGTGGGCTTTGGCATTTAGGTCATTTGATATGAAAACTCCAAGGTCTTTGACAGGGAGGGGGTCGTCAGTAAGGTAATGTCCATCAAGCTTGTACTTGATGTTAGGGTTCTTTTTACCAATATGTAAGACTGAGCATTTGCTGGCTGATATTTGAAGTTGCCAAGTTTTAGACCAATCGGAAACAAAGTCAAGGTCATCTTGAAGGGTAGAAGTATTGTTAGTGGTATTGAATAGTTTGACATCGTCAGCGAAGAAAACACAATAACTTGAGATAAGGTCACAGAGATCATTTATGTATAGTATGAAGAGCATTGGTCCAAGAACACTACCTTGGGGAACGCCACTTTTGACAGGAACAGGATTTGATAGAGCGTTGCCAATTTTGACCACTTGTTGTCTGTTTGATAGGAAGGCATTTATCCAATTGTGCAGAGATTTCTTCCATATAGAATTGTCAACACTTTGATGCACCATAACATTGAAAAAAATCACTATAAATACTGAATTAAGATATTTATATATAAACCAAGGCTGGTGGGTGGGGGCTCCCAGTAACTATCTGACCAGAAGTCTTAACATTTCTAGGTGTTGCTGAACAAACTTTACCCTGTATGTATCTTATTATGGTTAATGTTTTAAGTACTTTTTGGTTCTAATCAATAAATCATTTCTTTTATTCTTATTCTCTTATAGAATCTTGTCAAAATTGTATGGTTCTGAAGAATAAAGTTTGAAATAACTGAATTAGGGTGATTTCAGTGAAAGATGCCTAAAAATATAACATCCTTCAGGCTTGATTAACAGCACTTTAAGAATTACTTATCTTTCCACCCCATCTTTTGCGCAGAGATTTTCAGATGATTATGAAGGCTTGGAGATTCACACTTCTTGATTGTGAATGAGAGCTTTACAAAACTCTAAGAATATTATGCATTGTATTTCCTGGACAAAGTTGATAAAATGATAAGCCTTAGATGCAGATCTCTGCCTCTTCAGCAGTAAAAGAAAAAATGTCAGAACTTTTGGCCTGTAGTATATAGCTGCCCTGCTGTTCTCTGTATTGGCAAAATTGCTCATTTTCTCTGAATATAAACACTAATACATAATCCTTTGAAAAGCAGATATCTCAGGATGTTTTAGAATACTGTGAAGTAAGTATAATGGTTCGAGATCTATCATGGACCAATGGCTTGGCAACTAATCATTGTATGAAAATATAATATCTTTGCAATAAATGGAAAAGCTATTATTGCCCTTAAGATTGCAGATGGTCAGTGTTAACAGATGCTGGTAACATCACCAAATCCAAGAAAGCCATAGATTTCTTATTATACACTACAATATCTATTAGTTACCGTTCTGCTTCAGGTACTTACTATCTCTCAGACCCAACTGACCATCTGACACTGACTCAAAATGTATTGGTGCAGGGTTAAAAAACCCATGCTAGTTATCTTGTTATATTCTGGGAGGAAGAATGCTGGAGCTAAGTTACTGTATATGGTTCATTATCGAATGACTCAGCTCCAGCAAGTGCTGCAGTTTGCTCACTTATTCTTGAATGGAAAAAAGGTTTTTTCTCCCCCTTCCACTTGTCCAGTGAGTAAGATGCTGCTCTGATGACTCAGGCATTCGACTTTGTGGTTGGATGGGTGATGTGATGAATGGGACTGCTGCTCCTCATTATACCCCAAAGGCTATACCTGAGGGAAAATGCTGTTCAGAATCTGGTTCTTGTTTGCTCTTGATAAGTGTTTTTTTCAACAATTTCTTGTTGAGGTATATAAGTATTTTAAAGTCCATGGATCACTTAATTCATTAATTTGAATAACACTTTAGAAAGCTTGCTCTATATATGTAAATTACAGACATTAATATTTATTTTTGTTTGACATTTACCTCTTATCCTACTGGAATTCCACAGGATATTTCAGAATAGAATATACAGATAGTCCTCACTTAACAACCACAACTACATGATATTGCTTAGGAATGTCTAATGTGGCTTGCTACTTCGACTGCTTAGTTGAATTAGCAAATGTTCGGCCTCTTGGTCTCAAAACATCCATATTGTACCATTTTTATGTAGCCAGACAACTTTCAACCAAATAACTTTTTTAAAAAAAATTCAAGGTATAGCCTAGAATAGGCTGAATTTAAACACATATTTCATTTTGGTTTTATACAGTCTGACATTGATCTGATTGTGCTTTGCTCATAGTATAGATTTATACCATGTTTATGTAAGAATAATGTACTGTAAGCAATGAACTTCTAAAGTTACCTCTCTCATCACTGATTATTTCAACCAACATAATATTTTCTTATTAATTACCTTTCCAAATTTGCAGAATATATCCAATTTATTGATTTAGAAGAGCAACAGGGGTCACATCTTGGGATCAATACCATTTGCTTGAGTATGTGTATGAATGTTAATGGTAAAAGCCTCAATCTTCTCTTTTCCTTCCTGTGTGACTGTTCAGAAATGTTTTTGGGTATTATAATGGGAAGATGATACCAAGTTATGTTCTAATGTGGATTAAACCAAACCTATAAAAGAATTTAGTTATTGGGACCAAGCACTTTCTGAAGGAAGTACTTCAGCCCTCATGTAATGACAAGTGCAACCAGCAATGTTTGTGTCAATCCCACTAGGTAGACCTGACTAGGAAATCAATTCACAGGATATTTCAGAATAAGATGTATATATAGTCCTCATTTAACAACCACAATTGGGATAGGCAACACCATTGCTAAGCGATGTTCTTAGTTGTTCACTTAACAACTGCTTTCCCTGCAGTTGTTAAGTGAATCACCTGTAGCCATTGAGCAAGACATCACGTGAATATGCAATTCTACTGCTGGTTTCTCCATTGACTCTACTTGTTGGAAGCTGGCTGTGAAGAACAAAAATGTGTCAGTGTGTATGAGAGTTCATGACTGGGAAGACATGATAACAAGGTCAGCCAATGGGGACTGTTTGGATAGATACGGAACATGTCAGCCAATGGGGACTGTTTGGAAACTGAAACAATTTTGGAGGCTGGGTGTGGCTCAGCTCTGAGTGTGTGCAAAAAGTTCCAAACTAGTCTGCTGAATTGAAACAGAAACTTCTCTCCTTTGCCTGTGTTTGTTTGTAACTACTACCATGTTGGAAGAACCTGCCATTGGTATTTTACATTTACTTATGTGTTATATTATATATAAAGACAAGTTAATGAATTCTGCTGAATCAGTTATCTTTGTGTGCTTTCTGCATTTGATTTCTGCAACAAACTGACAAAATGGTGAGCATGTGATCAAGGGATGCTGCAACAATTGTTAACTCCTGCTGGTTAGAAAGTGTCCAAATTTTGATCATGTGACTGTGGGGATAGCAATAGCACATAGACTTATATACCTCTTTACAGTGCTTTACAGCCCTCCCTAAGCAGTTTACAAAGTCAGCATATTTTCCCCAACAATTTGGGTCGTCATTGTACCCACCTCGGAAGGCTGAGTCAACCTTGAGCCTGATGAGATTTGAACTGCCAAATTGCAGGCAGCCATCAGTCAACAGAAGTAGCCTGCAGTACTGCACTGTGCAGTACCGCCACTGCACCAATATGATATCGGATGCTGCATTAGTTGTAATGCAAACTTCTCTATAAGCCTGAAAAATGATTTGTAGATATATCATTTTTAATTGGTGATACCTTAAAACAGAGGCATAATTTTTATTCCAGCACAGAGATAAATAATTATGAGTCTTAAGCTTGTGCAAATTCTAAAAAACTTCTTTAAAATTGTACATGTTTTCTAGAGGATGTACTGTAAATGCATTCATATCCATTTAGAGTTTATATCAATCAATAAATCTAATCTTGTTGAAGACTTATATAAATGGTGAATAAAGAAGATTCAACACAAGACCAAAAAAACACTGTCTCTTACATAGAAAGTAGACTTCTCAATATTTCATCAGCTAGCATTTAAAATTGTATGTCTGACTACAGAAACTCAAAGTGGAGGATTATAATTTGGATAATTGTTATGGTTATTCTAGCTAAATCATATTAAGTAAATTTGCTCTGGGAAAACTATCGCATTCTTTCAAAAAACAAGAAGTGAAATTAATTAAGTATGACAATTCCAACAGATGTTCCCTTCCCTTCATTTTGTTTGCAAAGAAATACTCAGGAAAAAAATAAAACAACAACAACAATTCAAAATACAGCAAAGCAACATCTGCATCCTTGTAGGATCCAAGAAACCCCTACAGATACATGCCATGTTAAAAATGTTTACAATGGAAGTCCCAATTTGCAACATTGATACACCCTGCCAATATTTTTAGGATTAAAAGCTGCTTCTCCATTTGGTCATTTAAAACCAAAAGCAAAAAAATTTTTTTCCTTTTTATGCAATTGCTGTACATGAATCCCCTATGAAGTGCTGAACACTTGCTAGATTTGCTTCCAGACAAGGGATAGCATGGCACTGATATCAACACCTGCTGTGCCATGTGCCTAAGAATGCTTCAAGTCAAAATGCATTATGCAAATGATGATTTCAGAGTAAGAGCTCATATACTACAATATCAATAATGAGATCACATTTGATTATAGTTTAAAAGCCATTTAGCCCTTTACTTAATGTTCTGATCATTTTTGGAAGAATGTCAGAACTTTGAATAAGTGTTTCCCATGGTACAGTATGGAAGTTATGATTTCATTGCAAGGCCTTTAAAAAAACCCTCATCTAATATAAGCGATGGGCATGAAATAATGTTTTTCTATTTCATATATCTAAAAGTCCTCCTGGTCTATTTTTGTAGCCTCCCTTCATTTTCTTGCCCTACTTTGTATAAATCATACATCTGTGTATCAAATGCTGGAAAAAATAGTATGTGTTAAAATAGAACAAAAGTAGAATCCACTGAAGCATTCTTTTAAAACTTTAACTATTGACTTTTAGAAAATGGGTAAGCTCCAGATGGATGGCACTTCTTATTGAGGAATACAGTATTCTTATAGCAGTAAATTAGATTTATTGTGAAATGGCATCTTGCCACAGGAAAGAAACTTGATTAACTATGACAATTCTGAAATCATAGAACCAACGGTTTCTTCTTGTGTCAAAAAAGAAGAAAAAAGAAGAAAAGAAAAAGAGGGGCATATTTTGGGGGAAGGGGAGTGTAAAAAACCCCAGAATATTAAGATTTCAGCTGTGAGCAGACAATTGAAGGCCTGCCACTTTTTTTAAAAAAAAACTTTATTAACATTTAAAATCCTAAAATACAAGTTAAAATACATCTATAGCTAAAATACATCTGTAATAATTATACAATCAACGCCATTCTGACAATTACATAATTCTTAACTTTCTACATCTATTCCCACATATTCCTACTTAATTAACATATTTAAACATATTTTGTATCTTATTTTATTAATACATTCCTTATTTTTAATTTCTATCCATTGATACTAATTTTCCCAAGTTAAATAGTAGTCCGAGTCTTCCTTATTATTTAATTCTAAAATAAGTTTGTCCATTTCTGCACATTTGAAAATTTTCCGGATTATTGCACAGTCTGTTGGTATAGTGGACATTTTCCAGGCTTGTGCGAGTACGATTCTTGCTGCTGTGGTTATGTGAATAATCAAATATTTAATCCTTTTAGGGTAATTTCCTTTAATAATCCCTGGAAGAAACAGTTCAGGTTTCAATTCTTCTTCTTGATTTCTTTTAGCCATTTTTGTATTTTAATCCTTTTTTTTTTTTTGACTTCTGGGCAAAGCCACCAACATGGAAGTAGGTACCTTGTACTTGTTTGCATTTCCAGCAATTAGGTTTTAGGTTGGGGTACATTTTTGCAAGTCTTGTTGGGGCTAAATGTCATCAATAGAACATTTTATACTGGTTTTCTTTATATGCACCACATATAAAGCCCTCCACTTTTTAATGTGCTGCATCAGGGTTATGTTTTACCTCGGAGGGCTGGGAGGCATGGCCAGGGTTGGGCGTGGCCACGGTGGGCATGACACGGGACTCATGTCGGGGGGTCCTGTGGTGGCCAAGTGCAAAGGCAGGATTTCCCTGAGACCCTCCCTCACTCTCATTATAATCTCCTTCCTTCCTTCCTTCCTTCCTTCCTTCCTTCCTTCCTTCCTTCCTTCCTTCCTTCCTTCCTTTCTTCTCTTCTTTTTCCTTCCTTCTTCCTTCTTCTTTCTTCTTCCTTCCCCTCTTTCCTTATTTTTCTTTCTTTGATCTCTTCCATTCTTTCCTTCTTTTTCTTTGTCTTTCTTCTTTCCCTTTCTCCTTTCCTGTCCCTTCTTGCATGCTCAAATGCAAAAGGGGAAACATTTCTCCTTTTGTTTTGTTTTGAGTTTGTTTTGATAGCCCTCTGTCAGCGAAAACGGAACTTGGAAACACCCCATTTTGGGCTGAGACAGCCTCCTGCAGCCTTCTGCCAGTGAAAACGGAGCTCCTGCACCCTGTTTTTGCTGGCAGAGGCACCGCAGGCTGATCCTTTCCTGTTTTCAGGCCAGCCCCAAGGGCCAGAGCTAAGCATCCTGGGGGTCAGATCTGGCCCGTGAGCCTTGAGTTTGACATCCCTGTTCTAACCAGTGAAATTGCCCACTTTTGGTTTCATTTGAAAATTAAATACTTATTGTATACGTGGCTGACATATTCTCTTTATTAATAAGGACTGAAATGCACATTGAACCTCAGATTGGGACAAGAATATAATGGTAAAAATCTTTTGTTGTTCTAAAACAACAAAATACCAGTTTCCAGCAGTTAAAAAATATTCAGGAACTGAAGGAAGGGAAAATATATGTTAAAAGAAAAAAAAGTGGTTTTTCCAATATATATATGGCTTAAAATATTATCTGTCTTACTGATGTTTTCACTATCAATGCTTTGGACTCGGAACAAGATAATGTCATGAAAAGTGACATCTTAATGAACCAAATTGCTGGCCAATTTTGTCATAAAGCAGCTCAGCAGCTAATTAGAATCTACTCAACTCTAAATTGACTTGGGAATACCTACAGTGATGGAAATCATGTTCTTAACAGTGTGATTGACTGACAGAAGATGACCTGCTAGTATCACAGAAATCAGTTCATTAGTTTTTTGTAATGGTTACTGCTGGTATGTTCTGATAATTCATTATACAGCTGCCAGCTGAATAACTTGAATCTTGTAAGGTCAATATGACATGTATTTGTCAACAGATTTACACATGATAACTCTAATTAATTAATATTCATTTGTACTCTGTGGATGAAACATCTGTACCATTTATATACTAAAATAAGAGATAGCCAAGCAATACAATCCATACTTTATGATTTTCTGCACAGTCTAAATGTTTTGCACTGTAATGTCATCTCTTTATTGCTATCATGACAAAGCAATGGAGCTATCAGTGCTAATATTTCTACTTAATGTATTGAACAGGTAGCTCTGAAAATGAGCATCTTTCACAGATCCTCTCAAGAGGTCAAACATAAATCTGAAGTAAACAAACCCATAAATGTGTCTCCTGTTGGATATTTTTCATGAAAGACAAGAAAAGGTTTGTGTTACTCGGTGGAGAAAGAGTTGGTGAACTAAATTTATTCTTTAGAAGACAAACGTTACCAGCCATGTTCTTAGTCATAGATAAACAAAATAATACTATTTCAAATTTGGAGAGCACAGAATAAGACTAGAAACCCTATGCAAAATTTCTTCAGAACAAGAACTTTGCACTCAGTGGTTTTACTCAGTGGTTTTACTTTGAATAAACATGCGTAGGATTATGCGGCAAGGTTCAAGGCACACACCATCTCATCGTTCTCTTTAAATATGGTGGAACATCTGATCTGAGGATATTTTTTCTTTTCATCAGATTTTTCCCCCTGTGGCAATATTGTTTAATACAGTATTCTGGCTAAATGCTAATCCTTTTCTTGTACTTCTGCTTTGTATTCTAATATTTAAAAGAAAAACTTGTGGAAAATCTATTCCTTTATTGGTAGAGACTCTCTGGGACAGTGTTTCATAACTTTGGCAACTGTAAAATGTATGGCCTTCAGTTCCAGAAATCCCTAATCAGCCAGTTAATACAACAATCTCACTTACATTATTGGATAGATATAAATGTAGAGTCCTTTACAATTATGAAATTATCATTCTCCCCTTTATTTCATTATTATATTTCCCAACCCTATTTTTCCCAACATGGCACTGATTTTGTTTACAACTCCCAACATTCTTATCTAGGCTTGTTGGGAACAGTGAAATCTGAAGCCATCATATTCACTGGGCCAACAACAGTTTAGGAAAAGCTATTCCAAGATAAGTGAGTGTAGAAAATTCATTCCCAGCTGCAAAAGAATTTTCACTTCAGGGAATTCAGCCTAAGCTCCTTTTGTTTTTAAAATTAAATATGGCTGTTTTTGAAATAAGTCCTAGCATAGCATGATAAGATTACCTTCTCTAAACCTGATCCGTTCTAATGAAAAATCCAGATCAATATTTACACTTGGGTGGCTAATGAAAAAGGATACTGGACTCCTACGTAGGACTTTCCTCTTCATTCTGACATGAATTCTATATAGAATTTCTAAAGAGTATCATAAATACTGCTTTGTAAAAGATTCCATGGGATTGAAAGTTTAAAACAACCCCTTGAAATTGGCAGATTTTATATGATATTCTGCATTTTGTCTAAGAAGGGAATCCCATTGTGATTCCTTCATAGATGAATACATTAATCTAATGTTTAAAAAAAATTCCCCACTTGTCCTCCTTTTTGGAATGCATAATAGAGATGAGCCTTCAAATAAATTAATCATGAATGTATTTCTGAGTGATTGAATATATTTTGCAGTCTTACCACAGAGCAGCTCACAGTCTGTTTGCATACAGCTTAGGCATTCAAATGCGTCATTTTTTAAACGCTATACTAAAACCTAAAATAAAGCAATGAAATGCTTTTATAAAATCGACTCACAGCTTATTTTGCCTGACTGTTTTGATATCTAACTTGAACATAGGCAGCCCCACTTTTCATCACATTATCAACCATTTGTAAGCAATTATGCGACAGGAATTTAAAACGAAGCAATGAAATCATGAAGGGTTGAGGGGGTAACTTGACAGAGAAACTTCACAGTCGGTAAACTATTTCATCCACATTTCTACTTATTGTAAAAGAAACTAAAGAAAGCACACATATACACACTTCCCATTTTTTGGCACTGTAGCATAAATTATTCTTCAAAGGCTGTAACAGGTGATCCAAGATAGTTTCCCCGCCCCTAAAAAAATCAAGATTTGTCCACCACTGTGACCTAAAGTCACATTCTTTTTTTTATATGTGGTATTCATGCACATATTACAAAAGGGAGTGGGCTTCAATTGCACAGTAGTGACTGTCATCCTGATTTTTTTGCCCATTACACACACACACACACACACACACACACACACACTCCTGAGCATATTTGAGGGTTAACCGACTAAAGTAAACCTACTAAACCTTGTCACCAACACTGACTTTTTGGAAAAGCCAATATTGCTTTCAGTTCAGATGCAAAGCAATGGTAATGTCAGGAATATTCTCCCTCCTACAAAATGTAAAGTCCTCTTATTGTTTTACTGCAGAATCCATAAAATTTGAAAGATATACCAACTAAAAAAAAAACACCTGGACAACTCCAGATCTTTTGTCAGTTCCAATCCAGTGCAAATAAATTATATATTCCAAGCACTTCAGTCAATCTCTGAGGACAGCGCTTCAAAAAAAGAAAGCAAAGCAGATTCTTTTTATGCACCTTTTAATGAATGTATAGCAAGAACAAATGTTGCTGTATTTAATTAACTAACCCATTAAACATTTAGTGCGCCATGAAAATGAACAGTGTTACAGAATAAATGTGAGATAGTAAGATACATTTCTTAAAAATTATAGGGAGCTCAACTTTGTTGGAGCAATTTTAAGAAACAAACTGTGGAAGACAGTAAAAACTTTTTATTTTTCCACCTCATTTTTTAGGAAACCAGAATTAACTTTGGGTGACATCTTAAGATCTTCTTTATTACTAAGTAACTAACTTTTTCTTTTAACACATCTCTATCACACAGTAGCTTTCCATGTTATCCTTACTTTCAGATCTGAAAAAAATCTGTGGGAGGAACTCTCTTGAAATTTAATTGTTGTGTGGGAAATAACTATTTTAGGATAATAGAGCCTTGGAGCAATGGCTGCAAGCCAGAATCATCTATCTCTTGTTTTTACCAAGAGACAGATATTGCTTCAAGGTGGTTGAAAAGCTTAGAAGCAATTGAATAGCCTTGGCCACTGTTCAACTGTCTTTTTTGGAAAGGGGACAGGAAAAAACGGATCTTCGGAAAATTTCTTAAAACATTCGCTTCCTGGGTGAAATGGTTTTTACTTGCATCTTTCCAGATAATAACATTGAAGGACATGCAGGCTTTGTAAATCTGTGATGGAGAACCTATGGCCCAAAGTGGCACATGGAGCCATGTTGCCTGGCATGCATGACGTCACCCATTCCTCTTCTGAATTTCTGGCACGCATGCATGCGCAATGATCAGCTGGCCTTCGTGTGTGCGGCAGTGCTGGAAACTGGAAGAGCTGGTATTCTGTTTTCCTGCATGATCATGTGCACCAGCCAG
This sequence comes from Ahaetulla prasina, assembly GCF_028640845.1. Lineage (NCBI taxonomy): Eukaryota > Metazoa > Chordata > Lepidosauria > Squamata > Colubridae > Ahaetulla > Ahaetulla prasina. The sequence continues at coordinate 58,724,788 of NC_080541.1, read as the reverse complement.
CTGATCAGCGTGTGCACATGCGCACCTAAACCCAGAAGACTAGCTGGCTGGCGCATATGTGTGTGCTGGAAATCAAAAGTTCATTTTAGGGGACGTGCATGTGCCCTGGGCAGCTCCTCTTCGATTTGCGACCCAGATGAGCGCACACACACGTGCTCCCTTTTCAGCACTCGGTGTGGAAAAGGTTCACCATCACTGGTAAGATCATGCAACTTAGTCTTCAAATATCTTCAAGGAGTATATCACAGGTAATAACGGATCCTTCTTCTTTTTAGTCAAGAAAGGGTTTGTTTGCTCATTTGTTTTGACGTCTGTTCAACTTTATTCCTTGCAACTTTGTGGCCACTTTTATTAAAAACATTTTTGGAAATAGTATGCATTCTTTCTAGGGCTACAAAAGAATGAATAACCCAAAGCCACCCAGTTGGCTTCCAATCCTAAAGCAGGACTAGAACTAGAACAGAACTCAGATTTCCCCACTAGATCTGAAAAAGTACTCCAACTGTAGAAGAGGTGATTTCCTAGGGCAGTGGTGGCAAACCTATAGCATGCCTGCCAGAGGTGGCATGCAAAGCTCTCTCTGTGGGCATGTGCGCCGTTGCCCCAACTCTGTTTTGGGTCTCTGTTGTGCATGTGCGCGTACCTCCCGCCGGCCAGATGGTCTTTGGGTCTCTGCCGTGCATGCACGGGCCATGCACTGCCTTGCTGTTTGGGCATACACGCACACTTTGGGCACTTGGTGCCTAAAAGTTTGCCATCACTATCCTAGGGCTTTGTTATTTCCCAGGAGTGTCCTAGAGGGGATTAAAAAAAAACTTAGCCCAGCTGTTTAACATAGATATTAAATAACATAAGGAAAAGTATCATGCTTTGAGGAACCCATATTTGTTTTCTCAAGTGCTCAATTGCTGCCTTCCACCATAACCTATAACTAGAACCATCTATTTTAGGGATGAATACAACTTTAAGGTTTTGGTTACTACCTTTAAAGCGCTCCATGGCTTAGGGCCGGGATACTTACGGGACCGCCTACTGTTACCTCATGCCTCCCACCGACCCGTACGCTCACACAGAAAGGGACTTCTCAGGGTGCCATCCACCAAACAATGTCGGCTGGCGGCCCCCAGGGGAAGATCCTTCTCTGTGGGGGCTCCTACCCTCTGGAACAAACTTCCCTCTGGTTTATGCCAAATATCTGACCTTCGGACCTTTCGCCGTGAATTGAAAACGTATTTATTTACTCGTGAGGGGCTGGCTTAAATTTTGTTGTATTTTTAAATTTATATTTTATATTTCTAAATTTTATATGAATTATAATGGGTTTTTAGAATTTTAAATGTTTTAAAGTTTTCGGCCAATTGTATAATAAGTTTTTTTAATTTTGTTTTAATTGTATATTGTATTGTTTGGGTTTTTATTCTGGCTATACACCACCCTGAGTCCTTCGGGAGAAGGGCGGTATAGAAATATAATAATAATAATAATAATAATAATAATAATAATAATAATAATAATAATAATAATAATAATAATAACAATAATAATAATAACAACAACAACAACAACAACAACAACAACAACTTATGTAGAATTATGCCCACAAGCCTAGATGTTTGTAGACGATTCTAAAGAAAACATTGGCCAGTTGTATCAAATAACACCAAGAGATCTAACAAATCTGGGGGTGGGGGTGGGGTACTCAGTCCCTCATCTGATATCTGATAACGGTCATGTGTCAGAGAACCAATTCTTTAACTTTCCTTAACCAGGTGATCTATTTTCCCCAAGTTCATTTGTAGTTAATTCATTATCTCTCCTCAACAGTTTCCTTAAAAGGAAAGGCTGAAATTGAACAAAACTTACCAAACAACAGGCCCACAGTTGGCTTCTTCTGGAGAAAGGCTATTATTATCTCTTTCCAAGCAATCAACATTATGTACTCGCTAAGATATCTCCCATACTCATAGACAATTTATGGATCAGTTATGCCATATACATTCTTATCTATCATTGTCTCTATGATTTGTCTTTACCTATTGTCTTTCATTCTATCATCTTGGTTCTTAACTTTTTATTCTAATTTTAATTGTTTTTAGCATTTTAAAACTTTTTATTATATTGTAAACCACCCAGAGTTGCTGTATTAGTGAGATGGACAGAATAGAAGTTTTAAAAAAATTAATCAATATATGTTAAACTAAAGATTTCCAGTTGTTCCAATTCTTTTTAAGGGAATGCTAATCAGCTGCCCCTTTTGTACCTTTTCTAATAGTGCAATACTCTTGTGACAATCAGAATTGTAACACTTCAAATGTGTGCGGGATATTTGAATACAGACATTTTTATACTAGAATTTTTCAGATACCTGTACAATTAGCACAGGGCCCCCCAAGGCTGTGTGCTCTCCCCACTTCTCTTCTCTCTGTATACCAATGACTGCATCTCCAACGATCCATCTGTTAAGCTACTGAAGTTCGCAGATGACACAACAGTGATTGGTCTCATTCGAGACAATGACGAATCCGCATATAGACGAGAGGTCGAACGACTAGCCTTGTGGTGCAACCAAAACAATCTGGAACTGAACACACTCAAAACTGTAGAAATGGTGGTAGACTTTAGGAGAAACCCTTCCATACTTCCACCTCTCACAATACTAGACAACACAGTATCAACAGTAGAAACCTTCAAATTTCTAGGTTCTATCATATCGCAAGATCTAAAATGGACAGCTAACATCAAAAACATCATTAAAAAAGGACAACAAAGAATGTTCTTTCTGCGCCAACTCAGTAAGCTCAAACTGCCCAAGGAGCTGCTGATTCAGTTCTACAGAGGAATTATTGAGTCTGTCATTTGCACCTCTATAACTGTCTGGTTCGGTTCTGCAACCCAACAAGAAAAACACAGACTTCAGAGGATAATTAGAACTGCAGAAAAAATAATTGCTACCAACCTGCCTTCCATTGAGGACCTGTATACTGCACGAATCAAGAAGAGGGCCGCGAAAATATATGTCGCATCCTGGACATAAACTGTTTCAACTCCTACCCTCAAAACGATCCTATAGAGCACTGCACACCAGAACAACTAGACACAAGAACAGTTTTTTCCCGAAGGCCATCACTCTGCTAAACAAATAATTCCATCAACACTGTCAAACTATTTACTGAATCTGCACTACTATTAATCGTCTCATAGTTCCCATCACCAATCTCTTTCCACTTATGACTGTATGACTATAACTTGTTGCTGGCAATCCTTATGATTTATATTGATATATTGACCATCAATTGTGTTGTAAATGTTGTACCTTGATGAACGTATCTTTTCTTTTATGTACACTGAGAGCATATGCACCAAGACAAATTCCTTGTGTGTCCAATCACACTTGGCCAATAAAATTCTATTCTATTCTATTCTATTCTATTCTATTCTATTCTATTCTATTCTATTCTATTCTATTCTATTCTATTCTATTCTATTCTATTCTCTTTTACTGTATTTTTGTTGAGTTGTCTATGTGACTCCAAGATCCTGGTCAGTCACTATTAATTTCGATTTCATTAATGTTTGAGTCAAGTTTGGATTCTTTGTGGAACAATTATATATTATTCTACATTAAGCTGCCTTCCACCCACTTTGGAGAGAAGCTTTTGAAGTTATTCACTGTGCTTTTTTATTTAATTACCATGAATACTATCAGCTGCAAGTATGGCAATTTTATTACAGGAATCTAGTCCCGATCATTTATATTTGTTAATTTATATATAAATTAATTTATTTATATATAAATTAACAAACACCAGTCTCTAAGGGACTCCTCCAAACGTATCTTGCCCATGTTAGGATTTATTTCTACTGTCTGGATTTTTTAATCAACTGCTAATCCATAAAACTACCTGTCCTCATAACTCAGACAGGCTAAATTGTTTAGGAACCTTTAGTAAGAGACATTCAAGTATACATTATCCTTTGAATCACTCTTGTTTTCATGTTTGTTAATACATACCCTAAAAAATGAAAATCTAAAAGATTAGTAACAAACTTTGACATTTGCAGAAACTACACTGGTTTCTTTTCAGCAAGGCTCATTCTTCTATGGCCTAATTATTTTTTCTTTAATGGTTCTTTTCAATAATTTCAATAATTTCCTATAATGAACAGGTTACCATAAATTTCTTGGGAGACTTTTTTGAGAAATTAAGTTGAAGATAGTATTTGAGTGATGTAACACTTCAGAATCATTAATTTTGTGAATGCTTTTAATTGCATACTTCACTTTGGCTTTAATTATGCTAGGCAGGACAAGTTATCAACTTGCTCTCCTGAAACTTCTCATTATGAAAATAAGCAATTTCTAAAACCGATACAAAGTTAAGTACTGTAATATCATGCTATTACTGCAGTGAACCTTTTATTCTGCAAAGCAATTTTAATTTAAAAGATTGATCACTCATCTCTGTGTAGTATCGAGGTATTAATCAAGATACAAATCACAATTACACTGAAAATAATTAAAGAAGTTTTAGTATAGATATTTAAATTCTTAAGGGGTCATAAATATTTTGAAATCAATCACATAAATCATGTTCATGAAATTTTTGTAAAAATCAAATAATAGGTTCATTTGTATATAAATTCATCAATTCTACAGAAAAAACACCTTAGAACTATATTGTTTTACTTGATTTTACTTGATTTTAATGATTGATATTATTTGACTTGGAACATATTAGGAATTGATGGCTCTACCACAATGGGAATAATTTGTTTTAAATATAAATCTGATTTTTACCAAAACATCTTAATTTTTATGTTCTTCTTAGACATTAGGTTATAAATGTGATTAATAGGTTAAAAATAATAAAATATATATCTAGAAAATGATATATTCCATAAATTAAAAAATTTTCAGGAATATTTTTATATATCACCTTTGTATACATACATAATATGCATACTATCCTACAGTGACACTGTGAAAACACAGGAATTGTTACGATAAAAATTAATTGTGCACAATTAATTAATTAAACACAATTGTGTGTGTTTATGTGTGCAATTTGTCTTAATTTTGATTGCTTTACACTAAAATGAAAAAATATGGTATATAAATGGCAGATTCAGAGTAGTTGAAAACTAATTAAGTTATACAAAATTGAGTTATGTGGGCTATATTAATGGATATTCAAAAATGTTTATTATAATAAGGACTGGCAGAATGTGTGCACTTTCAGTTAATCTGCTTGTATATCATGAATATCCTGTCAAAGGAAAAAAGATAACTAAAGCCCATGAATCTTCAACTTTAAAAAAATGTACAATTTAATGAGCATGGCAATTCAAAGTATTTCTGCAGTATATTTAGCAGGTTTGAGAACAGTGTTTAAAGTTCATCCCTTTAAATTATTTAATTTAATTATAATTTTAAATTGCCCATTAGTTAAAATAGCCAAGTGTAGATTTATGAACTTCACAATAAAAATAAAAGTATAATAGAGGTTAAGCTTGCCAAAATAAGAAAATACCTTAATAACGTCCAAAGGACAATCACACAGATGCAGTATGAGTCTCCTGGGGGAGAAAATTCTTCCAGAAGACTTTCACAAACTGGGTTCCTTGTTTTAGTCCCCTATGTGGTCAGCCAGACTCCATTACTACAATGATACTATTTCTCAGGGATGAAATGCTCCCTGTTCTGACTGGATCTCACGATCCAGTAGCAATCATGGCCAGTGGTTTGGTGATCCGGTAGTGATGGCAGATCAAAGCTCTGCCCACCCGCCTGGGTGGGTTTTTTTCCTTCCGCGCATGCGCAGGTTTTGTGCATGCACAGAAGGTCTGCCTGCGCATGTGACATGCACGGATGGTTGTGTGCACTTCCGAACCAGTAAGGAAGGTAAGTAGATTTCACCCCTGCTACTTCTTATGGTCAAACTTATTTTTTTTCTTGAAAAGCCAGTATAAACTCGTTCTCTCCTTCCCCAACTATCTATCTGATTCAATGCGATCTGCGATCATAATAAAAACTGATTGAATTCCATTTGATTGTCAGTTTAGGCTAAACTAGGTGGATCTTTGTTTTAACTGTCCTCAGTGTTTCCTTTGATCAATGTAATATCCAACAGAGGCTGAATGTATGTATGTATGTATGTATGTATGTATGTATGTATGTATGTATGTATGTACAGTCAAATATATTTCTTGCAAATACTGTATCTGAATTGCAATAATACACTATGTTGAAAAAGTCCTCTTCTTTATCTTCAAGACATCAAAACTTTGTGCTGAAAGGATGAATAAAATGGGGACTGGACACTTTCTCCATGCCTCACGTTCTCACTATGAATTTTAAGTGGCAAGATTTGTAATAAAGCATGGAGGCAACCGCTTAATGAGCTATATTTAACCATACAGTATAAATAACTTGATTCATAGCTTTCTCAGTAAAATTTTACAATTAGAAATACAGAGAGAATAAAGAAAACAACACGCTACCACTGTTTTTCAGCAACTGCTAGAGAAGAATGAAAGGAAATAACACAGAAGGGTGGTATTTAGTAATTTACAGATGGTCTTACTCTAGTTGTCTGAAACCATGGTGACTAGGTAATGGGAGTGAAATTCCAAATGCTTAAAGCCATCCCAGATGGTCCTGCAAACACTCCAGAGAATACAATTTAATAATCATGATATAGCATGTGTGACACTTTTGAAATTTGTCATTCAGCACCAGCCCGAACATCATTCCCCTGTGTGTAATTTAAGGACATATACTGTATCAGAGCTCAGAACAAAAAGAGATTATAATTGGATTCTCAACACATCAAGTATAAAGGGTGGAAAGTTAATCAATTTAAAAAGATAATTTTAGCAGATTTGGCTCCTCTAACAACACTCTGATTAGTACCAAGCCATAATTTGGGAGAGCTGCTAATTATTATCATTATAAATCTTTTTTCTTAGTGAGGACTTGTTTTAAAACACAGTTTTTCCAATCATGTGTATTTTGACAAACTCCTAATTTTAAGATATGTGACTTAAATTAAAATGTTGTGCCCAATGATGATACCAGAATTGTACTGGTCAAACTGGTTTTGTTTCTTCCCTGCAATCCTGCTATGAAACTGTCAGTATGGAAAATTTGAGGAATCTTGCAAAGCAAAGCAGATATATTGGAATGCGGAGAAGTGCAAGAGGAGAGGAGGAGCTGAAAGCCCCTTGTGTAATATATACCATTCTTGTTTTATTAACCATGAAATAAAAGGCTAAATATTATTTCTGACTCTTGCTAATAACTTCCTAATAACTTATCCATTTCCATTATTTTGCTTACTAATGCTCTTCCTTTTTCACTTTTAATAATATCCCCATTATTACAGGAAGTCTATTGGACATCATATTAAATATTTGTATGGTTTTTTTTGTTAAAATATTGATATCGCTACTTTCTCAGTTAATTTGCCACGCATACTAGACAAAGAAAATGCAAAAATCTATTTAAGGCTACTCTCTCTCTTTCTATATGTGAATAAGTGGAATAATTTATTATCATTTATAATAATAATAAGTGGATGGTAGGAATGTCAAACAAAGGATGGCTGATCATTTCCTCATGGGTTATATTCTAGGAGGAAGAAAGAAAATGAGAGAGAGATTGGGAATGGCAGCTGGAGGGGCAGGCCTGAACAAAACCCAGAATCCAAACTTGGATACCCCTTCCCTGTAACGTTAGGAATGTTTTTGACTGCAAAGATATATATTAATGTGATATAGACATTATATACTGTAGATATATAAATAAATGAAAAGTATTAAATACTGTTTTAAAGTATTTTTGAAGTCTGTTCCTTAGTTTGAGTGTTAATCCAAATTCTATATTAAATTGTATAAACCACCTCTCCTACCTCAAGTTACCCAATCTTAGAGATTTAAATAATTTGTAAGCTGGAAAAGCATAACAAATGTGTTTCACAACAAGAAGGTGCTGCATTAAGACAGAAAGCACTATAATCTTTTGCTCAATAGGAATAAACTCTTCTTTTCCCTCACTTCAATCCATTTTCCCTTTGTTGTAATGCAGACAATGGAGAATGCTAAGTTAACGAAGCCATTAATTTTAATTTATTGAAAACATTTTAATCCTGATTTGTTTCAATATACTATGTTAACACTAGCTTCACTTTTTAGTTTATATATAGTAAGACATTCTGCAATAGACAGTATTACTTCAGCCCAGGGGTTCTACTTACCTTTACTACCGATTCGCAATGGGAACGCACGCATGTGCTGTCCCGTTAATGATCTGCATGCGCAGATCACTCATGATGGTGTTGGGTTAGATGGGCGAAGCCTCACACTGATTTTTGTACTAGTTCTACAGAACCGGAATGAACCAGGAGCAACCCATCATTGCTTCAGCCATGGCGAAACAACAACAAGTGAAAGAATAGAAAAAATGTTCTTTCATTAAATAAATCATAAAGGTGGAATAATCATGAATCATAGGATTGGTGTGTGTCTTGGAGGTCTCCCAGTCCAACCTTGACACGCAGAACAGGAACTTTAAGTCCATTAAATTAAACAAACAAACAAACAAAAGCATGTCCAACCTTCATTTGAAAACTCTCAGTGATCTAGTACCTATGATTTCAGAGTTAGGCTGTTCCATTGCCACTGGATCTCTCTTATACACTCTGTCTCTGTCTCTTTCTCTTTCTTTCTTTCTTTCTCTCTCTCTCTGCCTCCCTCTCTCTCTGCTTTTTACCTGCTACAAAAAATAAACCCACAGCTTCTTTCCTCTACAATAGTCTTTAATACATTTGAAGACTGGACTTCCGCTGGCAACGCAAGCTTCGTGGACGTTCCTTTGGGATCGTTTGCCCTGGGTTTCGTCAAACTGTCCCTGACAGCGTAAATGGGCTGTCAAACGGTTTGGAATTCTCTCCCCCGGGAGAAGGGGGAGGGAAGAGTGGTCAGGTTTGGGTAGAGCTCCCCGGGAGCCCCTGGAATTTAACCAGGGGATCAAAGGGTGAGAGCTCCCCTTTAGCCTGATGAAGCTCTGTGCCCAGGGTGCTTCTGTTTATACAGAACGAGAAGCCACGACCATCTCTGTGCCAAGATTTATTTTTAAAGAGAACTCAACACAGACAGAACAAAGTAGGAGGACTAGCAAGAATTTGCAAGTAATAAATCTTAACTTCAGCTCTTAAATAGCTTTCCTTTGAACTAACTTTCAACTTGAGTGGATTTAAAATGGCATTTGCAATATACAAAGGAAAGTGAAACTATAAAAGGACAAAGGAAGAGAAGAACATAACAAGCTACTTTTTAAATGGAATGAATAAGAACTGTTAATGATTTTTTTTTCTTTTTACCTTTTTCTTTATCACAATGTTTAAGAAGAAAAGTATTGAAATTTTTTTTTCTCTTTTTGGTAGATTTTACAGTTTAAGAATGGCTCTTAAGCAAACAGAACTAATTACTAAAATCTTGGAAACTTCTTCACTTCAAATATGGATTATTTTTTTTATAGGAACTTTTGGAGGCTTATCTTTTCTTAATAAGTTTTTAAACAAGAGATTTTTACACCAATATATTAAAGATTGGAAATTCTTTATTGTTAGATGTTAAGCTGATTGGTGAGCAGATGGTGGAAAATGTGTAAGATAGAAGACAAGGGGAAGGAGAATGCTTAAGATGTGATTTTGATGGGTTTTTTTAAAATATATATATATAGGGTTTAATTTTATTAGCATAAATCAAATTTATTATTTGATTTATGTAAGTGATATTAAAGATATGAGAAGATAGAATATTGTTTATTTTTGGAGATTGGATAAAAATTTAAGAATTTAAGCTGGAAATATGACTTATATTTGGGAGACTGTTTAAGGAAGAAAGGTATATTATAAAAAAAAATTCTGATGAATACTGGAAGATGGAATATTGTCTTGGTCTTGATCGATGAAGATTGGATATTAAAAACTATAAGATTCTGAAGACTTCAGGAGTGGAATGGATTGATATATATTTGGTGTTAATTGATGAAGATTGGATATTAAAAACTATGTATTTTATTGATGAACTGGAAATACTAATTTAATTGGAAGATTCTGAAGATTTTAGGAGTGGAATGGACTGATATATAATGGACTGGAAGAAGAATGTACTTTTTTGTTTCTGGAAGGGAGTTAAGGTCTTAGAAAGAGGAGTGACTATGGATTATGACTTATGTTGTATTTTAATTTATGATTGTTAATCTTATACCCTGTACTTTGTTCTGGGAAGTCTCGGGGGGTGGGAGGGGAGGGAGGGAAGGGGAGAGGGGAGATGAAGGATCAATGTAAAGGAATGATTGAAGATATGTAATTAAGAAATAGAAATAATTTGAAATGAAATCGGGGCTGCTCAGCTGCCATTTCAGAAGGGAATGGAAAGGGAGAGGAGAGAGTGAAGGAAGAAAGTAAGTAGGAAAGAGAGAGGTAGAAAGGGGGGAAAGGAGAGGAAGAAGAAAGGGGAAAGAGAGAGGGTTAGAAAGGGTGGAAGAGAAGAGTAGGGAAGGAGGAGAGGATGTAGAAAAGCGAAGGAGAGGAAAGATGAAGAAAGTAGAAGAAAGTAGAGAAGAGAGGAGGAAAGGTTTGTTAAGGAAGGAAGTGGTAGCTGGGCAGGTCCGAATAAGTAACAAATGAAAGTTAATGACTAATGTTGAATAAGAAATTGTATATTGAATAGGTTGTTGGAAAATGGAAATAAAACTTTTTTACTAAAAAAAATATATATTTGAAGACTGCTATATGTTTTCACTTCTCCTTCTCTTGTTTAGGTTAAACGTACTTAGTTATTTTAACCATTTTTCAAAGGCTTAAGCCTCCAAGCCTCACCATCTTTGTGGCTTTGTTTGAAGAACATATATATAGTTATTACATACTTATGATTATATTTATGCTTATATATCGTGTAGTTATTTCATGCTTATGCTTTTATATACTGTTGTGACAAATAAATAAATAAATAAATTTAAAAAATTTAAAAAATAAATATTGGGTTTTAGTAGGCAAGAGAATTATACTCAAACCAAATGGTCTATGTCAGGGGTGTCAAACTCGATTTCATTGAGGCCACATCAGGGTTGTGTTTGACCTCGGGGGTCATGGGGTACATGGGTGGGGTGTGTGTGGCCAGCTTGACATCAATCGTGTTGGGGGTGCATGTGGCGGGCTCAGCATTCTGCCAGTGAAAATGGGCTCCTGATCTCTGTTTTTGGCTGGGACAGCCTCCTGCAACTGTCTGCCAATGAATATGGAGCTTGGGAGGACTGTATGCGGCTCTTCCGAGCTCCTTTTCACTGGCAGAGGCACTGCAGACTGGTCCTACACTGTTTCCAGGATGGCCCTGTGGGCCAGATCTAAGCACCTCACCAGTCGGATCCAGCCCTTGGGCCTTGGGTTTGACACTCCTGGTCTATGGCATTCTATCTGTCATTGGTTTCCAGTCATGACAATTTAAGAATAAGAATTCCTTCAAGCAGAACTTAACTCTTGATGTCAGGACTTGTAACAATAATATAGATAGCTTGCCAAATTCCACTTTCTGGGATTTTTTATACCATCCAGCATAACATACTGTACATCTCTGATATTCTGTCATAGTTTTCCATCCTAACAAGTTTAACTCTTGGGTCCTTGAGTGGCTCAGACTACTAAGACAGTCTGTTATTAACAGCAGCTGCTTGCAATTACTGCAGGTTCAAGCCCCACCAGGCCCAAGGTTGACTCAGCCTTCCATCCTTTATAAGGTAGGTAAAATGAGGACCCAGATTGTTGGGGGCAATAAGTTGACTTTGTATATAATATACAAATGAATGAAGACTATTGCTTGACATAGTATAAGCCGCCCTGAGTCTTCGGAGAAGGGCAGGATATAAATGCAAATTTAAAAAAAACAAAAACCTATTTGGGTTGTGAGTCCAGATAAGGTTAGTCAAGAGCTGCCATTGCTGAAGCATGGATGAACATATCCTTTGATTTATGTAGTGTATCTCATTTTCATTACAGTAGTCATTTGTCTAAGTAGTTGCATAATTGTCCTTCCTGAGAAAGCAACATCATCATAATAAGTATACTGTATCTGAGTCCTTTGATTGCCTGCCAGACTTTTTCTGTGGCAATATACATTCAACTAAGAAGACACCTTAGTTGCAAATACCAAGCCAGTTAAAGTAGTAATTTGGCATTACAATATAAAAAGGTTATAAAAATAATAAACCTTGTCCAATTTCTTTCAAAGGTTGCTCAAAAAACAACAACAACAAAAGTGGAGTTGCCTGTAATCCATATGTACATTAACTAGAACTTTTCATCTCAGTGTTAGCTCAGGACCTGAAAAATTCCTCATTTCTAAGTTACTTTAATATTGTGTGAACTTGTCCCCTTACATTAGCTTTAGAACTTTTACATATCACTTCTACCTATACTAATTTGTGTGCTGATACATCCAACAGAAGTCGAAGGGAGCATTACATGTATTATATTATAAATCTAAATATATATGACAATTTATTTTTAAAAATAAATTGATATTAGGAATGACCGTGAGAAGCTATATAAACCCATATAAATTATTATTAGAGGCACCAGTGACACATTCCTCCTACACAGAAATAGAAGGCATTTTTCTTCTGAATCTGAAAAAAATGAACCAAAAGTAGCACTATAGGTAAGAATTACTAGTCTAGTTTGTATCAAATACCATGAAGTAGTCTTCCTCTTCGTAAAGCCTTTCTGCTACTGTTAGCTAGGACTAACATTCCTCCATCTGCAGGAGTTCACACATTAAGATGGTCGTTGCAACCACACAAATAAAGTCCCATCCTTTTCACATTGACACCCATTAAATGGATTAGAGTTTGATTACATGGTATCAATACACGTCCTGACTTTTCTAAATCTTCTTGGAAGCATGCATACACTGAATACTTTTTCTTGGAGAAACATTGGTTAACTTTCAATTTGCATAAAACTAAAATCTAGCATTTGTTACTACCGGTTCTGTGGGCATGGCTTGGTGGGGAGGGTAATGTGACTGGGTGGGCTTGGCTAACTTTTTTTTTTTACTTTTAAAAGCATTTTTTTACAACTATTTTGGCCGAAAAGGTTGTAAAAAATGCTTTTAAAAGCCTCTGATGATCAGGCAACTCAGCTGGGATCACCAGAGGAGCCTTTTAAAAGCATTTTTTCTACAACTTCTTCGGTCAAAGAGGTTGTAAAAATGCTTTTAAAAGTCTCTTATGATCCCAACTGAGCCGCATGATCATCAGAGGCTTTTTTTTTACTTTTAAAAGCATTTTTTTGGCCGAAGAATGCCGAAAAAAAGCAACCTCTGATGATCGAGTGGCTCAGCTGGGCATGAAGGGAGGCAGGTTTTTGCTACCAGCTCTCCAAACCACCTGCTTCCATTCCTACTGGATCGGGCGATCCGGTCCGAACCGGGAGCATTTCACCCCTGCATTTGAGTAGTATACATTCATTAAGATATTTGTGCTTTATATTGAAAAGTTCAAGATGCAAATAAGCTTTAAAGAGGAACTGTTTCTTTCATAAGAGATTGGTATGGACATGAGGCACACATCAGAGACTGTTTTTTTGTGGGTCAGGTTAAAAAAGTAGTAAGGTAACTTTTTATTTGTATTTTATGTATTCTGTATATTTTATTTGCTAAAAGCTATTAAAGCAGTATTACAAATCAAAACAAGGCACAACTTTAAATCATTAAAACTATCAATTGAGACCGGGGTCTCCAACCTTGACAACTTTACAACTTGTGGACTTTAGCTCCCAGAATCCCTCAGCCAGCATGCACTGGCTGAGGAATTCTGGGACTTGAAGTCCTCAAGTCGTAAAGTTGCCAAGATTAGAGACCCCTGACTTAAGACATTAAAACAAAATTAAATACAAAGTTTGTTTAAAAGGCCAAGCTAAAAATGTGTAGCAGCGCTACAACTAAGAGAACCATTAAACCATTAATATTATGGATACCAAATCACTTTTGCTAGTGTACCTGACAATCTCTGACTAATTAGATGGGCTCATAATGTAATACTGGTACCATAGCTGGAACTAGACTAGCAGTTTAGACAGAACCTAATCTGTATAAAGTTTCAAAGATTAAATTATCTCTTGACCAGAGCTAGAAAGCTATTGGCAGTCCAGTCCTTTTAGCAATGATACAGTGTAAGATAAATTGCATTCCCCAATGAAAAGCTTAATGTTCAACAGTCCATGTAGTTAAATTTTAACCAAGCCGTTGAGTGTTAGACTTAATGACTTTACATTAGGATGTCTTTACATTCAGGATACCCTATTTGTGTAATTTCATTTTTTCCTTTCTTCTATTTATTTTTCTTGCTACACATTTTGAAACTCTATTTTTTTTTTCATAACTCTTCAAGGACATTTCATTTCTAGAGTGATCACAAATGTCTAAATATGAAACAATAAGGAATAAGATTCTGAGAAGCTTAGGACTGTTGTATTCATCTGATATCCCTTCTGTCCATTTTCTTCTCATGACATTTTTGTTAGCATTTTTTTTTACTATATTTTGTCCACTGAAATGGGACATATAGGAAACCTAAACTGCTAAAATAATTCTTAGGATTATAGTGTAACTGAATAGTTTCGTTCCCTTAGTGTGCCCCTTCCATGTGGAAGGTCTGGAACAATTATCCACACAGTTTTCTCTAAAAGAGTCTCTGCCAAATTGTAACAAGGAAGGAGAAGTCACATGAAATATGCTGTGGTGGTTTAAATGCATTCCTCACCATTGCTGACACCTGGGCAGTGAAAAATCAAAGGGGGACTCACAATTCCAAATCTACCACAACAAGTTGAATTGGAATTATGGAGAAAGATACACACTATCTGAATCTTATCTGTATATAACATCCACCCATTCATTTTCATCCCACCTATCACCAAATTTAAGTAAAGTCTAAGGCCATTGACTGCTTCTTTGGCAGTTATTAATCATTTTGACTGTCATTATCTGTAATGTTTCATTCAACCTACATATCCAACGGGATTACCCAGTAAAATAATCATTATTATTGTAGTATTTTGACCAATTACTTAAAGATTTCTAAGGAACTGTAGTACTGACTCAGTTACTATCTGACCCCAACATTTAAACCATTTCAGAATCCTTATGCCAAATATAGTCTCATAGCTTCTGCCCCGGTTTACCCTCATTACAGTTATAAGTTACTTATTTTTCTCCAGTTTTAATAATGTAAAATATTGGTGAGCTAGATACCCTTTTTACTTTTTCACATGCATCACTGTGTTTTCTTCAGCAGTTTAGTATTTATAGATATTTGGATTCAATATTTGCCTTTTTTCAGCATATTCAGCATACATATTTCACATTATATTACCATATGTTTCATTTCAACAAGTATGTAGATGATTTCTTTCTGGAAACTAGAAGACAATTATGATAAATTATTCATTCTTTTATAGCTACCTCTTAAACTTATCTCATGCTTTTTGATTACTCGATGAAGCAATTAGATTATATAAAATGCATGTAAAATAGACAAATCTAGCTTTTGGGCTACCTACCAGTCCGATATCTATTAACATACTTTCTATATAATATAATCCTCATGATGCTAGCTTTGCTCATGTGTATCACTATTCAAGAGATATCAATCATAATAATTAAGCCCAAAGTAGAGCTTTCTTTTTAGCCTCCTATGTGGATTCATTAGAATCAGTAGTCTTCTGATTCTAATGAAAGTATTGATTTACTTATATGTCTTTTGTGCTGCATGGAATCAACATAGCAATTAAGGTAGCAATTCTATGCACCCTTATGTATCTAAGATGCCTGAAGACTTCATTTATAGGAGAACTGACTAAAAATACATTTCATAGGCTAATGAGAGATCAGAACAATTCTTTGCCCTGTTCCTCTTTTATGAAATAATTCTCATTCCCCCAAATGCACATTTTGATTTGAACACATATAAATATAACAATTTATACACTGTATTCAAACATAAGTTAATCTGTATACAAAAATATGTATGTTTCAAAATAGATATTTTGAATGACTGAAAACTAGCCATTCTGGAACAAGAAGACAAATAAGCTTCCTGAATGAATGAATTTGATTAAAGATTTCTGCCAACAGTTGTGGTACAGTAGAATGATGCCAACATTAAATGGAATTTTTATCAGAGCCATAATTTAGTCTGTTAAAGTCTACAGCAGACTGGGGAATTCTGAGACTCCAAGTCACACATTTTAAAGCTGCTGTCTGGTACTGAAATAGGTATCTATAGCTAAAAACACACACACTTTCTCTGTGCTAAACATAAGGATACTGTCGAAAATACTATAGCATAGACATGAATAGGACTGCATTCTTAACCTTGTGTTAATGTCTTTCTCTGCCAGCTAAACATTCTTTGAGCTTTAATACGATTATTAGGAATCAGGATAAAATGCCAGCATCCTTCCTCCCTTCTCTTCTCCTTTTTTGTTCTGCAGTAGTTGGTTCGTTATTTTATTTTCTCTTTTCTTTATAATTATTAGGATATAATATATTCTGACCACAACATAGTTCTTTCTGCATTTGGTTGAGGCTTCATTAAAGCTACAGTTAAACCTACCCAGATGTGTCTCATGAATGACTGTTGGTCTTGTAACACAAAAGTTTTGAGTTTTGCGGTTGTCATACAGGTTAATGTGGCTTCTCCTCTAGAAATAGGGAGCTCATCTGGTTTTTAAAGCTGCATGAAAAAAGACATTCAACTGGCTCTCAACTATCTCACACATAAACTGGTAACATTGGAGTTTGAGGAATAAAATATTTAAAACAAGTAGTTTCCCATTTGCTATTGACTTGTAAGTGACCAATGTCTGAATCACTTCTTAGTAAAGAAGGCATTCTGAACTGAGCAAACATTTTTTCTACTCTTAGCTGAAAAATTCTGTTTCATCTTGTCAGATGGAGGTTCCAGCTTCTCCACCCACTATTTATCCTCAAGAGATTGTGAAAACACGATCACTTTTCAGCAAGTGAAAGCCTAATCAACAATAATTTATCAAACTGTTTTGCTGCTGTTCTGTTTTGGATTTTTGTCCAAAATGAAAAGCCTCAAAATATCATTGCAAAGAATAAACAAAGGCTAGTATGTAAATTATTGTCATACTATGCACTGTGACCCTAAATAATTAGCAAAAATATGGAAGTCAAGATTATTCTGAGTCTATCCACTAAAGAAATAAGAGTTCCTTCACCGCTTCTGCTACAAGGTTTGTTACTGTTCAATAATTTAATTAATTAGTAGTTTATAAATAGTTAACTGTTGAGGGACTAGAGAATTTTAAACATTTGCTATGTCTGTGGAATATTAAAAAAAATGACATCCCTATCAGTTTTACAGCATGACAATGCAACAGTAAAAACTGAATGGTTGCTTTCTGTCCATATGAACAGTGAATACCTTTATTGACCATAGATGGGAATAACATGTATATTTATTTTTTAAATGTTTAAAATATGATGTCCAATGAAATATCTTGCAATAACATCAAACTTTCTATTATGCTATGTACAAAATGCAAAATCTCGACAGCAAAGGCAGTGATGGCCCATAACCTCAGTTAAATTTACATTTCAATTATTTGCCTATATACTAAATTCCAGCTCCTTATATTTAAGGATTTCATCTTTCTCTCCTATTACACCACTGTTGGGCAAGCTGCCCTGGTTTCCAGTTCTTTTATGGTGCAATTCATTATCCCCTTTATGTGGGTGATATATGGGGAAGTAATCTGTAGAAATATCTCTCCCTGAATGTATCTACCCATCTTACCAGTTTAGACTGGAATGGGACAACTCATTGTAGCCATTTTGCTGTGGTCATCTCACCACCGCCAACTCACTGGCTATTTCACTACAGCCATCTCACCATGGCCAACTTGCTATGGCCATCTCACTGTGTGGCAATCTTGTCATGGCCAACTCATCATGGGACAACTCTCCTCAGCCAACTTGCCATGTGACAACTAACCACAGGACAATTCTTTGCATGATAATTCAACATTATAAACATTAGCCACCAATGTTTCTTTAACATTATTTCCATTGACAAAAATAAAAATAATGTAGAAGAAACAGTGGGAGATGACATTTATTGCATTGAGTTATGCTGCATAGAATTGTCCCATGGCAACTGGGCTGCAACGAGTTGTCCTGTGACAAGTTGGCTGCGGCGAGATGGATGTGGCAAGTTGGCTATGGCAAGATGAGCATGGTGAATTGTCCTAGATCCAGTTTAGGGGCTCTCCAGATCCCTTCCCTTAATTTTTGTCATCTGGTGGATCCTCAGAGATGTTCCTTTTCCAAGAATGCTTCAATCCTTTGGAACAGCCTCCTCCCACATATTTGGAGCCTCACCCACCCTATTAGCCTCCTAGATGACTGTGAAGACCTGGTTCTTGATCTAGGCATTGGGCTAGGATAGTGAACCTAGGCAATGCAAAAGTAAATGTAGAGTTAATGGTATGTTGTAATGTTCTAGGTAGAGCCTAGCTAGATCAATATTGTATAACAAATATTTTAATTCTATAAATTAAAAATGGTTCCTAACTGAATCATGGCTGTGTGAATCTGAAAAAAATGTGCAATGTGATTCAGACTGAATAATTTAGAAAAACCTTTTGACACACTCTAATTTAGACTCAGAATTCTGAGATAGTTGTGGATTAATATTTTACTTCAGTTTACTGTCCATCAGGAATATATGAAATAGAAACTATACCATAGGGATAAACTGAATCAGCATGGAAAATGCTGATTTATTTGATTGGGGAATAATAGGACATATTTCCGTGACTTAAAATCTGTCTTTTAGCCTTTCTCTTTATTCTACAAATATTTTAGTGAATATGAAAAAAAAAATGGTGTTGCAATATAAGCTTCAATATTACTGATAATTTTGTAAATTTGCATATTTGTTGTCATAGGATGCAGATATTCAGCTGACCAAAGGTAGAAAAGTGATGTTATGTAAAAGATACGTTTTACATGCTCTTCAGTTTACAAGATAATTTAATGCATTTGCCTTCCACAATTGCTCAAAATGTGAGAATTCAGACGAGAAACTGAAGCATGCAAGGAATACAGGATCAAGGCTGAAAAGGTTCAGTCCACGAAGATGAAACAAATGGTCCATCCATCCAACTGGCTTCAACACTCTGTCACTGTCAGCCCACAGATCTTGCCAAGCATACCTCAAATATTTGTCTAGCCCATGAAGGAAACAACTCAGAGCATGTTAAGCTGATATATAACCATAAATAACAAAAGCTGTCAGTTGTCTTATCTGCCCAGAATATTATAGTTCTCCAGATGCTTACATCTTAATTAGCCTAAGCAAAGTTGGGAGATATGTCATCTAGAAGGACATATTGTATATGCACATGGAAAGATATAGCTATATAAACATTGTCAGGATGTTTAGTCTTTAGCTGCTGCCTACCTTCTCCACCACCTGAGCCCAGATTTGGTTGGTTGCACTGTAGCAGTTGATGTTCACTTATCAAACTAGATTTGTGGTAAATTACAGTGCTTGTATTACCATATCTTCCCATTGGAATGTAGTAGGGAAGAGATTTAGAAAAACCCATTCCTTCAGTTTTGTTTTTTCTATGAATGGTTTTAGGGTTAGCATATAAATGATATTTTGGAAAAATCTTCTAAGGTTTAAAAAATATAAATTAGAGCAGGGGTGAAATGTAAAATTTGTTACTATGGGTACTGTGGGCGTGGCTTGGTGGGGGGTAATGTGACTGGGTGGGCGTGGCAAACTTTTTTTTTTTACTTTTAAAAGCATTTTTACTACAACCTCTTCGGCCGAAGAGGTTGTAAAAATGCTTTTAAAAGCCTGTGATGATCAGGCAACTCAGCTGGGATCGTCAGAGGAAACAAAGCTTTTAAAGGGTTCTGACAATCCCAGCTGAGTTGCCTGATCGCGAGAACCTTTAGAGTGAATTAGAGTGACATTAACAAACTAACTATCAGTATGCAATAACATAATTTGAATCAATAAATATTATAATGGTGATTAAAATAAAATGATGCTTTAAGAAGAAATAAGAAAGAGCCATAATGTATTGATATATTATTAATATACAACATATATACGTATGTATGTATGTTTTTTTGTTTGTATGTACGTATGTATGTGAGAATCTCCTCTAAAATACACTGTTTAGCCTTATGTGTTATCACACCGAACACTAATAGCAATAGCACTTAGATTTACATACCACTTCACAGTGCTTTGCAGCCCTCTCTAAATGGCTCAAAGAGTCAGCATATTTCCCCCAACAATCTGGGTCCTCATGGAAGGATGGACCTTGAGTTGGTGAGAATCAAACTGCTGGCAGTTGGCAGAATTAGCCTGCAATAATGCATTCTAACCACTGCACCATCAAGGCTCTCTCAATGACTCTGACAGCTCTTGCAAGAGCCCAACACATCTTTTAGCAGGCAAAAGTTTATGTATGCTCCAGTTAAGGAATGAAAAAAATAGTATGAAAGGAACAGAGAATTCTTTCAAGGGGGAAGAAAGTGAATGCCATACTGATGTCATAGGAGCAGTGATCAGTGCAGTGAGTAGGTCTTCCTAGATTAATAACATGGTTAATCTATGCCATGAAAAAGTACAGTAGAGTCATTTGTTATTTGTGAGGGATAGTAAACAGAATAATTTTCTATTTCCACATCTTGGGCAAGGTTTGCAAATGAGCTCTTTAATAGTGAGTCAGAATTTAGTCACTAAAAGAGATTTATCAAGCAAACTGAGGAAAGAAGAATGTGGTATATTTCCTATGCAACTCATAAATCATCAGGCTTATTTGGCAGAGTTGCTTTCTGAACTTTTGTATTTTCTCATGCCATTTGATTCATCTCAATACCCTGCAGCTATTTCTTCAGACAAAAGTAGAACTTGAAGGGGTTATTTTTCTTTATATCATCTGTATATAAGAGACAGTAAAACATATACACCAGTTTTTAAAGATAGAGTGTTTATGGTTGTTATGTATTAACAGTTGTGCCTTTAAATATTTGGGCGGGAAATCAGCACGTTGCTGATTGGACGAAGCCTCCAGCAGAACTGTATAAAAGGAGAGGTTTTTCCCCCAGCCTGTCGCTGGGTTCACCCTATATTAAAGAGCTGTTGTCACTACCCTGGTCTCCAGCCTCGTTACTTCCCGAACTTAACATTGGCGACGAAGGTGGGATCTCGAGGCTAAGGAGAACCAGAACCGAGCTGAAGCACGCTAGTCCCGAACCCAGCAAACTCAGGGCAGAAGCGGAAATGGCAACACGCCACCCGCACTGCATAACCCGGCAAGGAGAAATGGGGACATATATGACCCGCTTCAAAGCTTTCTAGAAGCCAACGAACTACAGGATCTCGATAACCGCAAACGGGCTTATTTCCTAAGCCATTGCGGGCCGGAGGTAATCGAGATTGCGGAAGCCCTGGCAGAGCCAACGCCGATACAATCGGTATCGTGGCCGACTCTGCAGACTTTACTGAAGAACCATTTCGCACCGACGCCGTCCAAATACGTGCAGCGGTTTGAATTGAGAACGAGACAGTTGGAGGGCGAGTCCATCGGTGACTACATGGCCGCCTTAAGAAGAGCGCCCAAGGACTGCGGATACCGAGACTTAGACGAACTCCTACTCGAGCAACTCATCCGAGGGGCCAAGGACATCCGCCTACGGCGACGACTGCTAGCCAGGAGCAACCTGACTTAGCCACCGCCTGGACGAGGCCAGAGCACACGAAATGTCTACTAAAGCAGCAGAGACTCTGCAAAAGCCTCTTCAATCCAAGACGAGCGCAAAGCCAACGCCAGTACACCAGGAGGAGATTCAGTCCGAATCAAGGTGAGGGCGAGGATGAGGAAGGGGTCTGCCGGACCGAGAAACGCGACACTGAGGACCGTGACGAGTGCGGAAGCTGCGGAGGGCAGCATCAGCGCCAACGCTGCAGGTTTAAAGACGCAACATGCCGGCGGTGTGGGAAGAAAGGACACTTAGCTCAGGTTTGCAGAGCGGCCCAACCTTCCCGCCGAAAATTCAAATCGGCCAATCACAACGCGGAACCGGAAAGGCGGCCCGCGATTGGTTCAAACAAGAAAGGCGCGAAGTCTAACCAAACGACTGTCATTATAGGCCGCGCCTCAACCAAAGTGGAAAAGAAGATTTTCACAAAGCCCAAGATCGAGGGAGTTCGGTGCAGGCTTGAAGTGGACACGGGATCAGCGATCACCATCATGTCCTGGGACACCCTGGCGAAGTCGCTGCCGTCCGTCGGGAAGCGCCATCTGCAAGCACAGCGGCTACGAGTGCACGACTACCAGGGAATCGCATCCCTGTTCGAGGGACCACATCCGTCCGAGTCGAGTACGGCCCTCACAAAAAGACCCTGCCCATCACAATCGTCGAAGGAACTCTGCCCAGTCTGTTGGGACTAGACTGGTTTCGTGCCCTGGGCATGGGAGTGACTGGCATCTACAGAAGTGACTGCAATTTGAAAGACATTCTCTTTAACGAGTTCAAGATGTCTTCAAGGACTGCCTGGGCAAGTACAAGGGGACCCCTATTTCCTTCAACTTAGACCCCAGGTAGCCCCCATTAGGCTTAAGGCGAGGAGAGTCCTTTGCCCTAAAACCAAAATTGATAAGGAGCTGGACAAGCTCATAAATCAGGGGTTTTGGTGCCAGTCGATCACGCAAAGTGGGAGACGCCAATCGTCACCCCATCAAATCGGACGGGTCAATTAGAATTTGCGCTGACTACAAGGCGACGCTTAACAAAGCCTTACAGAAAAGCGCTGCACGGTTCCTGGTGCAACATTTATTGCACTCTTGGGGCAAGGGCAAGTCTTTGCAAAGTTAGACTTGGCCCAAGCCTACCAACAACTGCCAGTAGACGCCCGCACAGCCGAAGCCCAAACGACAGACGCACAGGGGGCATTCAAATGCACCGATTGCAATTTGGGGTTAGTGTGGCACCAGGGCTGTTCCAAAACCTGATGGAACGACTACTGCAAGGGCTCCCAGGGTAGTTCCTACTGATGATGTCCTAATTTCAGGGAAAACATGGAGGAATTGGGGAGTTAAGAAAGGTCTTGAGCATTTTCCGACAGCCGGATTAAAAGTCAAGACAAATAAATGTCAGATAGGGGTCGAATCGGTCGATTTCTTGGGCTACCGGATAGACAAGAAAGGAATTCACCCTACTGAGAGCAAGGTTAAGGCAATTAGGAAGGCTCCAGCGCCCAAAAACAAAGCAGAGCTGCAGGCATTCCTGGATTGGTTAATTTTACGTCTTTTAAAGAACAAAGCAACTGCTATGGAACCGCTGCATAGGCTCTTAGGGAAAAATACTGTTTGGTCTTGGGGAAAGTCAGAAAATAGGGCTTTTGAACCAGTAAAGAACCTGCTCTCAAGTGATAGCCTGCTCATCCAATATCACGACTCACTACCCCTAGTGCTGGTTTGCGCGCCCCTTATGGGGTGGGGGCTGTACTCAGCCATAGACTCCCAAACGGCACAGAAGCCCCTATAGCGTTCTACTCTAGAACGATGTCCTGCCCAGAGAGGAACTACAGCCAATTAGACAAAGAAGCATTAGCCATTGTATCAGGGGTCAAAAATTCCATGAGTATGTCTTTGGGCGGAATTTTGAAATCGTGACTGACCACAGACCGTTACTGGGATTACTGGCTGGCGATCGCCAACGCCTGTGGCACTTTCGCCACGCTTGACTCGATGGACTATATTTTAGCCGCTTACTCATACAAGCTGCAGCATCGACCGGAAAAGAAGTGGGCATGCAGACGCATTGAGCCGATGCCCACTGCCGGGGCGATCAAGACCCCACCCGGGACACCCATCCTCCTTATTGACTCGTTGACTCTGGCCCAGTCACATCAAAGGAAGTGGCTCGGCATCATACCGACATTGTGTTAAGGACTGTACCGGTTGGGTACAGAGAGGTGGCCGCGCCGGGCTCGTTCAAAGAATTTGTTAAGAAACGTGATGAGCTCTCGGCTCAAGGGGTGCCTGTTATGGGGTGATCGTGTAATAATTCCTGTTAAGTTAAGGGGCAAGGTATTGGACCTCCTCCACGAGGGTCACCCAGGCATCGAAGGATGAAGGGGTTAGCTAGAAGCTATGTATGGTGGCCACCATGGACGCAGAGATTGCTGAGAGGGTAGGGAAATGCCAAGCTTGCCAAGAGTCCAGACCGCTACCCCAACAGCCCCAGTCAGAGAATGGGAAAAGCCCCAAGGGCCTTGGTCAAGAATCCACATTGATTTTGCTGGCCCTTTCACGGCCAAACGTTCCTAGTGGTGGTGGATGCATTTTCCAAATGGTTAGAGATCATACTTATGAAGTCCACCACAGCCAAGCAGTAATCGCAACCCTGCGCCACCTATTCGCAACTCACGGGTTGCCGGACACTCTGGTGTCCGACAATGGGCCCCACCACGGCAGCCCAGTTTGAAGAGTACCTGGCAGAGGAAGGCATCCGACATGCCCTCTCTGCACCTTTCCACCCTGCATCGAATGGCCTTGCAGAGCGTTCCGTCCGGAGCGCTAAGGAGGCATTGTCCAGGCTCAAGCCAGGTGACTGGCAAACAAAATAGACTTTTTCCTAGCTGCCCAACATAGAACCCCAAGCACAGCCACTGGGAAAAGCCCAGCCGAATTGCTAATGGGACGAAACTCCGTGCCCACTTGACTGCTTGAACCCCATTACACACCCGAGGGTTACAAGGGGAGCTAGAAAAACAAGGAAATGAGCATAGGCGACCGGGTGTGGGCCCGAAACTATGGGGACGGCCCTAGTTGGTCGCAGGACAAGTAACAAAAGTAACAGGGCCAAAATCGTATGTGGTAGAGCTACCAGACAACCGAATGTGGCGGCGCCACATAGATCAGTTAAGGAAACGAATAACTGACCAAACCAACCAACAGAGACAGGTAATGACCAATACCACTTTGAATCCACAGCTGACAATGACCCGGGAGGCGCAAGACTTAGCTGAGGTCCCAGAGTTCCAGCGACGCCATCAGGTCCCCGAGGAAACAGCAAGGAAAATTCCAAATTAATCCAAGGCCGGATGGCCAAGAAAAGAGTCGGCCAATAATCCAGAGCCCGATGGCCCAGAGAAAGAGCTGGGAGGAGAAAACAGCCCTCCGACCAGCTCAAACACCACCCAGAACTGAACCGCGAGGTCAGAAAGAACTAGGAGACGCCCAGGTTATTTGCGTGACTACGTCGAAAAATAACATGTAAATAAATATGTAAATAAGACCAAGTGTTTTCTGGGAGGGGAGGAGTGTTATGTATTAACAGTTGTGCCTTTAAATATTTGGGCGGGAAATCAGCACGTTGCTGATTGGACGAAGCCTCCAGCAGAACTGTATAAAAGGAGAGGTTTTTCCCCCAGCCTGTCGCTGGGTTCACCCTATATTAAAGAGCTGTTGTCACTACCCTGGTCTCCAGCCTCGTTACTTCCCGAACTTAACAATGGTATTTCTAAGAAGACGGTTAGATTCTCATTCAACTATCGTAAAATGTAGCCTTCAGTATTACACAGGGAATTAACAATGTATCTCTAGGTCTGTTCTAATGATTATTTCAAGCTGAGCAGATCCTCCCTTTCTCCTGCTACAAATTAAATCCAATCCTATCTGGATCACATTTTAAATTTTAACTATCTAATAATCCCACCCAAACATCTTAGTTTTCATGTATTTTTTATGCATCAAATCAATTTTGGTTGCATCAATGCTGCTATTTGGATTGTTGATGTTTTTAACTCAGATACAGTGTCTGCTGCATCTATAGCAGTCACTCTGATAATAGATGCAACCTAGTTGTGTGATTTCAAATGATGGGTTTTAAAGTTCAAAGCTAATACTTTGAATTGCACTCAGAAATAAGTAGAAAACCAAACCAAGAGTCTGGAATACAGGTGTTAATGCTCTGGCCACCATAACTTACCTAACAACTAGCCTGCTACATTCTGAACTAATTGAAACCTCCAGATGGCTTCCAAAGATAGCCCCCAGATGCAGCACATTGCTGCAGCAAAGTGAAGTAGGGTTGAGATCATGTGCCATTATTGTGAGATTGTTGTATTCTAGCTAAGGCTGCAACTGATACACCAGCATAAGCTGGAGAAATGTT
Source organism: Ahaetulla prasina (assembly GCF_028640845.1). Taxonomy (NCBI): domain Eukaryota; kingdom Metazoa; phylum Chordata; class Lepidosauria; order Squamata; family Colubridae; genus Ahaetulla; species Ahaetulla prasina. The sequence goes on along the minus strand of NC_080541.1, from coordinate 58,698,487 downwards.
GCCTTGGCTAAAACTTTTATCTCTCTTTCTAGCAGTAGCTATAAGTGCAAGAGAGCCATCAGGTTGTAAAACTTCTCTTCAGTGCTACTCTAATAAGAGATAATGCTGGAGACAATTCAACATGCTGATGGATAAAAAGCAACTCCATCTTACTTGAGTTCAGCTTCAGCCTGCGTTGTTTTATTCAGATCTATATAGACTCCAGATGTTGGGTCAAGATTTTGAAAGTAGCTCTTGTACAGCCTGGATTACTAATGTAAAATTGGGTATTATTGGAATACTTATAGTACTATACCATGAACTAATGGAATATCCTTCCTACTGGGAAATATTAAAAAATTGGGAAAATTGGGCTGAGCTCTGGAGCATCCCACAAAGAAGATACTTAACTATCTTGCCCACTATCACATCCATTGAGGAGGGAGGAGAAACAGTATAATACAGATTGTCTTATCTATAACCCATACAGCAGGGGTGTCAAATTCAAGGCCTGCGGGCTGGATCCAGCCTGCAGGGTGCTTTGATCTGGCCTGTGGGGCTGCCCTGGAAACAACGAAGGACCGGCCTTTGGTGCCTCTGCCAGCGGAAACAAAGTTCAGGAGGGCCACGCACGAGGCTCCAAGAGGCTGTCGCAGCAGACAACAAAGCCTCAATGTGTGAAATTGTCCTGGCCACGCCCACTCCAGCCCTGGAAACAACGAAGGACCGGCCTTTGGTGCCTCTGCCAGCGGAAACAAAGTTCAGGAGGGCCACGCACGAGGCTCCAAGAGGCTGTCGCAGCAGACAACAAAGCCTCAATGTGTGAAATTGTCCTGGCCACGCCCACTCCAGCCATGCTCCCCTGGTCACTCTGAGACCAAACACAACCGTGATGTAGCCCTCAGTGAAATTGAGTTTGACATCTCTGCCCTATAGGTTCTTCAGAAGTCTGTTATGAATTTCGTATTGTTGAAATATTCAGTAAGACTATGACAGACACACTCCCTTCCTCTCCAGATCACACAAGGCCATTCATAAAGGTAACCAATGCTTTTGGTTGTGCAGTGGTTAGAATGGCCACAGCCTAGAATTTGATTCTGACGTGGCTTGAGGTTGATTCAGCCTTCTATCTTTCCAAGTTTGGAAAAATGAGGACCCAGATTGTTTGGGGAAATATGCTGACATTATAAACCACTCAGAGAATGCTGTAAAGCACTATGGGGTGGTATATACATCTAACTGTTGCTATTTTGGTCCTTTGACAGATGATTTCTGGAGGGGATCTGTAAATACTTTCATGTCTAGAAACGAAAGGTTAGAATCAGAGCAATAGTATCTAACAAAGAGGGATTCAGAGAGGTATCATAGCTACTTCAAATCTACTCCCATCACTCTTCCTGCAGCGAGGCATTGATAGACTTCCAATTACAATGTGACCCAGGTCCTTAAGACCCTTAAAGTAGCCATGATGAGGAAAAAAGAAAGTGGCCAGGGACAGCTGATACACACCCTTACCTACTTCATTGGAATGCACAGATCAAAGCATTTCCTTTTCTATTCCTTCTTATTTGCTCTGAAAAAATATTAATCTGAAAACAAAAGGCAAAGCAAGGTCTATTGAACCAGCACTCTTCGATGGATAGGGTGACCTAATTAAAGTTGTCAAAAGTTGTAGTTTATTGACTCTGTGTCGTCAGTCCATTTTAGACCAAAACTGTCTTGGAAATTCTAAAAGTTTTGGTTTCTGAGATGAAGACTAAGCTCTGCATGGTTAGGGATTCTGCTTGTTACATATTATTGGTTACTTAATTATTGGATACACCATCTCCATCCACACAATCGTTATCTTTAATGATACTGAATAAAGGAGATATTACCTGCTACTTATTTTCCACTTCTATTCCGCTGCTGGTTTATAATTAAAATTATTTAAGCATGAAATCAGATGTACTAATTACTCAAACTATGTTTTCCAGTGGCTTTTGAAAAACCTGTGTCTTTTGAAAGTCTAGATTTTAAAATAGTTATAATAAATGTAGTAGAAGATTGCTCATATTGTTGATAGGGTTTTCTCCTTTTATTTTTTTCCTATTCGTCTCTCTCTGCGTGTTTTTGCCTACTTTTTGTCCCATTTAACTAGTTTTCATATTTGCTGATATTTAATAAAGAACAGTCAAACAGTACTTTTGCTAGTTAAATTGAATTTTGATCTGGATATGAGGACTGATGTGGAGTGTGCTGCATGCAAACTAAATTGGAAATTACCTGTAATTTTTCAAGATATGTCACCCACTTTATGCAGACAACCCTTTCAACTTTGCAATGCATCGAACAGTTCATTCTCTAATATTTCAGGCCAATTTTGTAAAGATTTGCACAAAATATGTTTCTTAGCAGGGTAATAATTATATTTATCAAAAATTAAATGTGCTTAATTTTTTTCTTTGAAAATAATAGTTTATATCTCAGAACATTCCACAGGTGACATTGTGTCAAGGAGAGAAGCAACTAAGAACTAAGGAGAAATTTCTTGACAGTTAGAACAATTAATCAATGGAACAACTTGCCTGCAGAAGTTGTGAATGCTCCAACATTGGAAATTTTTAAGATGTTGGATAACCATTTATCTGAAGTGGTGTAGGGCTTCCTGCTGAAGCAGGGGGTTGGATTAGAAGACCTCCAAGGTCCCTTCCATCTCTGTTACTCTAAATTTTTCTAAATTCTAAAATTCTTTAACTTCTTGAACTTCTTGGTATATTTTTAAAATAAAAATGCCATGTCTTTGTCACATTTCTGATTAATTACTTATTCTTGGAGCCGTTTGTTGTGGCCTAGACAGTTATAGATGATGAGTTAGAGAATGATCAACTTTAAGTTGAAATGTCAGAATATAAAACAGAACTAATTTAATCTGGGATACATTTCCTGCTTTTTTAATCAATAACTTGAGCAAAGGCACACAACTGTAAAAACTATTATAATTTAATCTTAACATAGTGTTTTGTTATATCCAAGCTATTCCTAGTACTTTACTTTCACAACTTCGCTTTACAATGTTTTATTTCACTAATTGAGTGCAATGTTGAGCAACGATATGAAATTTTCCTTTTCTAAATATTTCTACAAGATCACCTCATACAATGTTGATAATTAAATCTCATAAGTAGAGGAATAAAAATTCAAATGAGAAAATAAAAATGCTTAGGAAAAGAAACAGGGAACTGTGTTATATTAAAGTAAGAGAAACAGATATATCCAGCACACATATATTTTAGTAAATAATTAAAACAGTTGCAACCATACTGTCTTCCACTGAAGATCTGTAAGCTGCACAAACCAGAAAAAGGGCTGAGAAAATATATACAGATCCTTCACATCCTAGACATAAACTTTCAACTTCTCCCCTCAGGAAACCACTATAGGGCATTGCATGCCAAAACAACTTAACACAAAAATTTCTTCCCCCATGCAATCACTCTACTAAACACCTAACTCCCACAACACTGTCTTATACCATGTAGTAGGCTCTATTGCTATTATCCTTGACAAACTTGTCATCTTCTCATCTTTCTCACCTTCTCATCTTCCTACTACTTTCTCCTATTGGTATCTTATGATTTATCACTTGTTGCTTGTATCTTATGGTTATGATTGTATCTTATGATTTATGATCTATGACTTGTCACTTCATTGTTTGTATGTACACTGATATCTTATGCACTGGAGATAAATTCCTTGTGTGTCCAATCACAGTTGGCCAATAAAGAATTCTACTCTTTTCTAAATGCAAGTATTAATATTATGTAATAGTTTTCATGCTGTTATATTAAATACTGCATGGGAAAGCAATATATATTTTCTTAAAACACAAATGTCTTATGCTCTAAAAAAAAAGATAGCAATTTCATCTGGTTTCTAAAACTATTCATTTTACTAGTAGTTTCATCTGATTCATTTTTACTGCCTCATTATCCACAATAACTGCCAACCCGTTTTGTTTTGTTTTTTAAAAATCCTCTTAATGTGCTTTCTTCGAAGCTCTGACAGGCCAACTGCTTATCAATAGAAAAGAGAGATTAATGCTGTTCTGTTGAAAACTTATTCTGAAGTTTTATTTTTTAAATCTATTCATTCAGTGTAATGGGGCAAGGTGTTTTAACACCCTTCAAATGAGTACCCCTGACATAGTTGGGGAGGGGGGTGTTTGCTTTGTGAGTGTCAAGTATGATTGTTGTGGCTTTCATTGTTCAGTCATTTCTCCAGCATCTGCACTCTTTCTGGTTTTCCAAACATCTGTAAAATGCCAAGGGGGTGATGAGCAATGGACCTCCCCCAGCTGAGCAAAACCAACTTCCACCAGCCCTTTCTAAATTCTTGCAGCTATGAAATATGTCTAAAAGACTAGCAAAAGAAACTCTAAAGCAACTTCAAAGCACATTGTGACTAAGAAGTAAAAGTGTCATCCTTGTTTGCATTTGTCACATGCAATGACAAATATCGGCACAATATGCCTATGAACGCCTCTGTCGGACTTAATGCTGTTGGACTTAAATGTGACACTTCAATGTTTTTTTGAATAAATGTAATGTCCCTGATATTTATACTCTGTATGTAGTAGAGTATCTACAAAATGTGATTAAAAAGCTAAGACGGCAGCCACAATGATACTGTATAGATTGGGTCCCAATCCTAACAAAAAACCTCTTAGCTGGATCCTGCAGGATCTATCACTTTAGCAAGAAGTGACCTATGAAAGATATGAGTTGCTGCTTTGAGAAAGATGGTCTTATTCCATTTCTTTCAATAATGGAAGCCTTCAGTTCAAATTATTTTAATATACATTATATTTGTAGAACAATAGCAACATCAATAATACTTAAACATATACCACTCCATAGTGTTTTACAGCACTCTCTGAGCAGTTTACAGAGTCAGCATACTGCCCCCAACAATCTGGGTCCTCGTTTTACCAGCCTTGGAAGGATGGAAGGCTGAATCAACCTTAAGTCTTGTCAGGATCAAACTCCGGGCTGTGGGCAGAGTTAGCCTGCAATATTGCATTCTAACCATTGAGTTCTGATTAACAATGATTAATTTTGAAGCTAAACTTTAAAATTTTTAAGAGAAAAAACATTTTAACAATTAAACATCTTAAATATTTTTATCAAGGAAAAAAAAGAACAATTAAGAGATATGAAATTAATTGATATAATCAACCTAACATGCTTGTTTATTTGAAAATATTGTAAACAAGTATTGCAAGTGGTTAAGTGTGTATATATATATATATATATATATATATATATATATATATATATATATATATATATATATATATATATATATATATATATATGTCTTTGGTTGTTCGGGTTTTCTCCGCGTAAAATTGGAAGTGTCTTGGCGATGTTTACGAAGTCTCATTCGTCATCTTCAGGCTTCAGCTTCGTGCTTCTGGGAGCAATGTGTGACTGCAGCTGTTTCTTCCTTTTTAACTGCTAGTGGGGGTTTGAACTGATTGGGTGGGAGCTTGGCTGTGCTCTGATTGGATGGGTTTTTTTTGGTGCTCTGATTGGATGGGGATGTGTCCTCTTTGGGTGGGGGCTTGGTTGTGCTCAGATTAGTCTGAGCTGCAGGGGGATTTGAGCTGTTGAGCTGCATAGCTGTTGTTTGGCTTCGTGTTTGTGGTCGTGCTACATCTTCATAGTGGGTGTCAGTCTGCTGCATGTATGGATTGGAGGGGTTTGAAATGGTTAATCTTGCAGCTGTGGTCTGGCTTCTGGTCCTTGGTCGTGCTTCATGATCAGTGTGGGTTTGGGTCTGCTTTCTGGGTGGATGTGTGGTGGTGACATCCTGTGTGGACCTCGTGAGTGTGGGTCTGGTGTCATTCCTTGTGTTAGGGACACGTTTGTCAATAAGGGCATGAACAAACGAGATGATACCTCCCGCCTACCAGCCATTTGGAAACCTGCCCTTATTGACAAACGTGTCCCTAACACAAGGAATGACACCAGACCCACACTCACGAGGTCCACACAGGATGTCACCACCACACATCCACCCAGAAAGCAGACCCAAACCCACACTGATCATGAAGCACGACCAAGGACCAGAAGCCAGACCACAGCTGCAAGATTAACCATTTCAAACCCCTCCAATCCATACATGCAGCAGACTGACACCCACTATGAAGATGTAGCACGACCACAAACACGAAGCCAAACAACAGCTATGCAGCTCAACAGCTCAAATCCCCCTGCAGCTCAGACTTATCTGAGCACAATGCCCCACCCAAAGAGGACACATCCCCATCCAACCAGAGCACCAAAAATAAACCCCATCCAATCAGAGCACAGCCAAGCCCCCACCCAATCAGTTCAAACCCCCACTAGCAGTTAAAAGGAAGAAACAGCTGCGATCACACATTGCTCCCAGAAGCACGAAGCTGAAGCCTGAAGATGACGAATGAGACTTCGTCGAAGCGTCATAAGACACTTCCAATTTTACACGGAGAAAACCCGAAAAACCAAAGACCTATATACAAACACCCGTGAAAACCTCAGAAAACATATATATATATATATATATATATATATATATATATATATATATATATATATATGTAGGTCTTTGGTTGTTCGGGCTTTCTCCCGTGTAAAATTAGAAGTGTCTTGGCGACGTTTGAGTCTCATTCGTCATCTTCAGGCTTCAGCTTCGTGCTTCTGGGAGCAATGTGTGATCGCAGCTGTTTCTTCCTTTTAACTGCTAGTGGGATTTGAACTGATTGGGTGGGAGCTTGGCTGTGCTCTGATTGGATGGGGGTTTGTGCTCTGATTGGCTGGGGTGTGTCCTGTGTTGGTGGGGGCTTGTTTGTGCTCAGTTTAGTCTGTGTTGCAGGGGATTTGAGCTGGTGAGCTGCATAGCTGTTGTTTGGCTTTGTGGTCGTGCTACATCTTCATAGTGGGTGTCAGTCTGCTGCATGTATGGATTGGAGGGTTTGACCCCCATCCAATCAGAGCACAGCCAAGCTCCCACCCAATCAGTTCAAATCCCCACTAGCAGTTAAAAGGAAGAAACAGCTGCGATCACACATTGCTCCCAGAAGCACGGTTGAAGCCTGAAGATGACGAATGAGACTTCGTCGAAACGTCGCCAAGACACTTCCAATTTTACACGGCAGAAAACCCGAACAACCAAAGACCTACATACAAACACCCGCGAAAACCTCAGAAAACAAATAAATATATATATATATATATATATATATATATATATATATATATGTGTGTGTGTGTGTGTGTGTGTGTGTGTGTGTGTGTGTGTGTCTGTGTGTGTGTGTGTGTGTGTGTGTGTGTGTGTGTATATATATATAGTGTGTGTGTGTATGTGTGTGTGTGTGTGTGTGTGTGTGTGTATATTTTCTGAGGTTTTTGCGGGTGTTTGTATGTAGGTCTTTGGTTATTCAGGTTTTCTCCCGCGTAAAATTGGAGGTGTCTTGGTGACGTTTTGACAAAATCCCATTCGTCATCTTCAGGCTAGGTGTTTACAGCTTCTAACCAAAGACAGACAGACAGACATATACATATATATATAATGTGTGTATATATATATTACTTTAACTTTACCAACTAAACAATATTTTTTAAATAAACATTTAACATTATTCACTATCTGTGTGATAGACAGATTTGATATTTGCAAGTTGAAATGTAAGACATTTTATTATGCTTTTCTAAATTTTATTTCCTTATGTTAATACTGTCAAATTAGATTGCAGGGAATAACAAATTATTTTTTTAAAAAAGGTAGACATGGAAACAGTGTTAATTATCATTAACAATGAATATATAACTAAAACCAGCAGTTTGCTATATTGTTGTTTCCTAGATTTTTTCCAATTCCAATAAATTTAGATAATTTTCCCTCTGTTAGTTATCATAGTTGTAAGTAAACCTGAGATAAGGCAATTACATGAATATTTCTAAGGTTTACTGGGATCTGAGTTTGTAGCAAGTTAATTAAAGTCAATCAGGAGTGAGAAAGTACTTAACACTGCAGATTTCTACATTTGTTAGTTATGTGAATGTGGGAAAGGTTAATTAGAATCAACCCAGAGCATAGTAAATATTAAAAGTAAGTTCTAGGGTTCATTAAACTGAATAAATCCAAATATGCAAAATCAACTTCACAATGATAATCTGATCTATATATTTAGTTTTACATCCTTATTCTTCCTTTCTATTTTCTTAACTTATTACACACAGTAAGTCATGTTGATAATTTTTTTAAGGTTCATCAGATAGTATGGCAAAGCTCAGTGTAGGTTTTCCTCTGCTTTTATTTTGGTTTTATGTTATAGATTATTTTTAATTCTGATACTGATTTGATTTTGAGCTGTCTACTACTCTTCGGGCAGGGTATCAATACTTAAAAAAGTACTGAAAAAGGAGAAATAAACATCCTGGAAACAAATCATATTTTCAATGTAATAAGCCTTTGAATCCTTTTTTTAAGTCAAGAGGTGTTACATGAAGGAAATGTCATCATGCAATAAAATATAAAGTTAAAAAATGAATCTAATTTTGGTTTGTGCAAAATAATTTAAAGTACCTGTTGTGTGTATTTGGGAAAAATTTAGCTGTAAATTTGCTGATTGATGTGTCTAGAAAAACTCTCCGACAAATTGCTTTTGGAATCTGAATGAGACCATGTCATGTGGGAAAATTCTCTGGAGAAAGTAATTATGTTTGGAAGGGTTAATGATAAAAGGAAACCTGGCCGCCAAAGAACACAATGGCTGGATACCATCAAAGTTGAGACCAGCCAGAGCATAGAACAACTCAAAGAAAATCAGAAGATGTGGAGAGACCTGGCCCAATGTGACTCATAAAATTGCCAAGAGTTAGATATGACTGAATTCATAATATCATCATCATCATCAGAAATCTGGAAGAAACTCAAGAATCTAGAACCCAGGTAAAATGAATTGAGACTGTTAATCCAATGCAAATATTTTAAGTTAAGTAGGACATACTCTCAGATAGCTGTGTTCTGGAGAGTTGCTTTTACTTAGTAAGATGCCTGCCAACGTTATTAAGTAGAGGATAGAGGCTAAAAAAAGAATCCTATTTTTTAAATTCATGGGAATATATCTGGCAATATGTTTAAAGGACATTCGGCCTGAAGGTAAAACTCTTTCAAAGTTATTAGAAGATCGCTACAAATTACAGAAAATGAATAAGAAATTGGTCTCTTTTCCTTTCTGATGGATAAATCCAGAAGCAGAATAACATACACACACACACACAAAGTGATGATTCATAGAATTACTGCTTGCAAGTGAAATGAAATTTTGATTCCTTATTATTTCTGCCAGAGTATTAAAACATTAAAATGTTTTTAACAGTAGCTTAAATAGCAATATATTCAGTTCAATCAGAATAGCGCTAGAGTGGACATCAGAGGTCTTCTAGTCCAGGGTTCTACAACCTTATTAACTTTAAGACTTGTGGACTCAGCAACGCTGGCTGAGGAATTCTGGGAGTTGAAGTCCACAAGTCTTAAAGTTGACAAGGTTGGAGACCCCTGTTCTAGTCCAACCCTCCCTGCTGGGCCCCAGACCAAAATCACCTTTAGTAAAGACTCTTTAATTTTTTAAACAATCCACACTTTTTCAAAGCATTTGCATATAATTCAAGCTCAAGCTCATTTTCTTCTCTTTTTTCCATAGTAGGGTCCTTTTAAAAAATAAAATAAAATAAACCTTACAAGCTTCTTCCTGATTAAAAACCACATGAGGAACATTATGGAAAGCCCTATTTCTATGGGCCCAGTACAATACAGAGTAATAATGGCCTCCATCCTTCAAACTGGTAATAGAGAAAACAGTAGGAACCACTAGGAACACTAATCAAATCCCAGTTGGTTAATAGATGAATCCTTTGCAGCTACAACATAATTTTATTCAGCTGTTCTTAAAGGATATATAAATCCTTTAAGGATTTTTCTCTAATCTTTTTGTTCCTGAGTTGAGGTATTTGGAAGAATTGGCTTTGGGAATGTGAGATAAAGGATTCTGGACAAATGCATTCACAGTATCCATCAATTCTATATTCAACTTGACTCTGCATTTGATGTTATCAATGTCTCATCATGTTAAATGAATTAATATGATAAATTGTCCTGATATTCATGATTTGTACAGCCATAATAAAATATTGATATGTACAAAATACTGATGCCATGCTTTCAATTAATTTTTTGAATTCTTAAGTTGCATAACAGCAAAACTGAAAAAAATATATCTAAAAATGCATGATACTATCTCGGCTTAAAATTGTTGAAGAAGATGGGAATCAGAAAAATGCAGCAGAAATTTGAGTTGTGTGGTTTGAGACAACAGAATAGAGAGAATTACAGTTATCCTATTTTTAAAATATATCTGAGAAGGAAGATCTCTTAAACTGGAGATAAAAAAAATTGAAAGCATAATGACAATTCATGTAGCATTTGCTTTTGAACCAAGATCCTTCATCATAATTCTAAGTTCTAGTTCTTCGAACATCAGAAGGAATGTGCATTATTTCTATTTCTTTTCTCGACAGTGAAAACCATTTTGGGTGTTGCCAGTATGTACTTCCTCATTTCTGTTAAAACAAGGAGCTAAGGAGCTCTGCTTTGCAGACTTAGTAAATGACAGAAGAAATTTATTCAGCTACCATTCTTGACCAAGTTGCCAGATCAATATATAGAAATTTATTTATTTATTTATTTATTTATTCATATTTTTATACCGCCCTATCTCCCTAGGGACTCAGGGCGGTGTACAGCCATCTAAAAACAACATAAATATACACAGTAAAACATTAATCTAAAAAACTTATTAAATAGGCCGAATATTTAAAATAGACATAAATAATAAAACCCCAAGTTAAAACCAAATCTAAAATTTAAACAATTAAAATTTAAGAATCTAGTCCAGTCCTGCGCAAATAAATAAATGTGTCTTAAGCTCGCAGCGGAAGGTCCGAAGGTCAGGAAGTTGACGAAGTCCTGGGGGAAGCTTGTTCCAGAGGGTGGGAGTCCCCACAGAAAAGGCCCTTCCCCTGGGCGTCGCCAGTTGGCACTGCCTAGCTGACGGCACCCTGAGGAGTCCCTCCCTGTGGGAGCGCACGGGTCGGTGGGAGGCATTCGGTGGCAGCAGACGGTCCCATAAGTAACCCGGCCCTATGCCATGGAGCGCTTTAAAGATCATTACCAAAACCTTGAAGCGCACCTGGAAAACCACAGGTAGCCAGTGCAGTCTGCGCAGAAGAGGTGTTACATGGGAGCCACGAGGGGCTCCCTCTATCATCCGTGCAGCCGCATTCTGAACTACCTGGAGTCTCCGGGTGCTCCTCAAGGGGAGCCCCATGTAGAGAGCATTGCAGTAGTCCAGACGAGATGTCACGAGAGCATGAGTGACCGTGCATAAAGCATCCCGGTCTAGAAAGGGGCGCAACTGGCGGACCAGGCGAACCTGGTAAAAAGCTCTCCTGGGGACGGCCGTCAGATGATCTTCAAAAGACAGCCGTCCATCCAGGAGAACGCCCAAGTTGCGTACCCTCTCCATTGGGGCCAATGACTCGCCGAGGCTGCAGCTGACTATACCGGGATGCCGGCATCCACAGCCACTCCGTCTTGGAGGGATTGAGCTTGAGCCTGTTTCTCCCCATCCAGACCCGTATGGCTTCCAGACACCGGGACAGCACCTCGATAGCTTCACTGGGGTGGTCCGGTGTGGAAAAGTACAGCTGGGTGTCATCAGCGTACAGCTGGTACCTCACACCAAAACCACTGATGATCTCACCCAGCGGCTTCATGTAGATGTTGAACAAGAGGGGCGAGAGAATCGACCCCTGAGGCACCCCACAAGTGAGGCGCCTCGGGGCCGACCTCTGCCCCCCCGTCAACACCGTCTGCGACCGATCGGAGAGATAGGAGGAGAACCACCGATAAACGGTGCCTCCCACTCCCAATCCCTCCAACCGGTGCAGCAGGATACCATGGTCGATGGTATCAAAAGCCGCTGAGAGGTCTAATAGGACCAAGGCAGAGGAACAACCCCTGTCCCTGGCCCTCCAGAGATCATCCACCAACGCGACCAAAGCCATCTCAGTGCTGTAACCGGATCGGAAACCGGACTGGAACGGGTCTAGATAGACGGTTTCCTCCAGGTACTGAGGTAGCTGACATGCCACCACACTCTCTACAACCTTCGCCGCGAAGCGAAGGTTGGAGACCGGACGATTAATTACCTAACACAGCTGGGTCCAGGGAAGGCTTCTTGAGGAGAGGCCTCACCACTGCCGCTTTCAAGGCGGCTGGAAAGACCCCCTCCTGCAAAGAAGCATTTGTAAGCCCCTGGAGCCAGCCTCGTGTCACATCCTGTGTGGCCAGCACCAACCAGGAGGGACACGGGTCCAGTAAACATGTGGTGGCATTCAACCTACCCAGTAACCTGTCCATGTCCTCGGGAGCCACAGGGTCAAACTCATCCCAAACAGTCTCAACAAGACGGCTCTCAGACATCCCACCCGGATCTACCCAATTTTGGTCCAGACCGTCCTGAAGCTGAACGATTTTGTCGTATAGATAACCACTAAACTCCTCAACACGTCCCTGCAACGGGTCATCCCGCTCTCCCTGTTGAAGGAGAGAGCGAGCTACCCGAAACAGGGCGGCCGGGCTGTTATCTGCCGACGCAATGAGGGAGGAGACGTAGCAACGTCTCGCTTCCCTCATTGCCACTAGGTAGGTCCTAGTGTCCGATCAGCCTCTGAACGACTAGACCTCCAGGAACTCTCTAGGCGTCTTCTCCGGCGTTTCATCTCCCTCAGCTCCCCGGAGTACCAGGGAGCTGGTTGAGACCTATGCCGGGTCAGAGGCCGCAAAGGCACGACACGATCCAAGGCCCCCGCCACGGCAAAATACTGTAATTACCCAGCACATTGCAGGCTTTTGATACTTTTCACATCAAATGTTGAAAGTAAAAAATCTGGATTGACACTGTTCATTCTATAACAACATTTTTGTGATAGTTAAAGCAAAACTAGAATGGATTATTTGGCCTTCTCTTTTTTAAAAAAAATAATTTAAAAACCCATTTTTTTATGTAAGATCAAACTCTATTTGATCCCCAGCTCCTTTGTTCTAGTTAATATTTCTATGATTTTATTAACAAATACAGAAAAATGTCAGTCTACAAAATTGCCTGCCAAAGAAGAAAGTAAAAAAAAAATTTTTTTTTAGGATCTGCAGATTTCTTGGTATTGAATTGTGAATTTTCTAGATGATTAGATATTATTTGAAAGGACTGTGCAGGGAATTTGTACCTAAATTAGCAGCTGATGATTGGGTGAGAATAATACATTAATATTGTGTGCTAAATATTAGAGCAATTTCTTATTACCTACTTTTAAGTTTTTCTTATATATCTCAGGCTGAAAGAATTTGAGGACAAATCATACAGTAACATTAGAGAAATTGATGAGATGTTAGCCTTGTTCATGACAAAATAAAGAAATATTATAATCATGTTTCAAACTTTAATCCATCTGATGCTGGTGCCTTGATAGACTGTAATAATGTTGACAAAGAAATTAATCTATGGAACTCTAATAACAGTTTATCATGCACGATATATTTAATTCAATAATAGTTTACTGATTAATTTCAAGGCAGAGAACAGGAAGGGAAAAAGCATAACAATTCTTATGTAAGTATGATATATGGGAGTGAACCTACTGAAAGACATATTCTGTAATCATTAAGATGATTGGTTAGAAGGATCAGCATTAGAATACATTCAGGTCTAAATTCTAACTTCAAAAAATGTATTTAATGCCAGTATTTCAACAGTAAAGCAAATTCTCAATGACTATATTAGTCAGCAAGTAATGTATCTCTTCAAGTCCAAACAAGCAAATACATTATATTTCTCTAGCAAATCATCTGAATTTTGGGAGCATTAATATTATTTTATTTTTGTTCATTCCACTATTCCATTTATGACACTGACTTCTGCTTCTTTTTCTTGTATTTAACACATTTCTGTTCCCATGTGATGGATCATGTAGTGAATAGGATGCCATTAGCCAGTTAGATTAGATGATTTAATTTTGACTAGTATAACCTGCCTTCCTCTGACAACCTGCCTTCCATTGAGGACCTCTATACAGCACAAGTCAAAAAGTCAAAAAGAGGGCTGTGAGGGCTATTTGCAGACCCCTTGCATCCTAGACATAAACTGCTTCAACTCCTACCCTCAAAACAACGGGATAGAGCACTGCACACCAGAACAACTAGACACAAGAACAGCTTTTTCCCAAATGCCATCACTCTGCTAAACAAATACTAAACCTCAACACTGTCAAACTAGTTATTACATCTGCGTTACTATTAATCTTCTCATTGTTCCTATCACCCATCTCCTCCCACTTATGACTGTATGACTGTAACCTTGTTGCTGGTATCCTTACAATTTATATTGACTGTTTCCTAATATGATTAGATTGCTTATTTGTTCCCTATGACTATCATTAAGTGTTGTACCTTATGATTTTTGATGAATGTATCTTTTCTTTTGTATACACTGAGTGCACTAAGACAACTTCCTTGTGTGTCCAATCATAATTTATTTATGATTTATTCATAATTATGATTCAATCATAATTTATTATTTACCATGGAGGCTGCCGGTCTGTTTGCTTAGGCTTATCATCTTCATCTAGTTCCAGCTTTATTTGTCCTCTTTGACATCTGGACATCCGTTGGAGGATCCATCTTTTAATGTCTTACCATCTGGGATGTTACCATCTTAGCACCCTCACCGATTCGTACTTTTCTATGCGTTACGCTGCACAGGAACTCTTGCGCCTCAGTGCCCCCTCCGCAGGAATGGCCCGCCTCATTACCAAGGGCCGGCCTCAATGACGGGTCTTGGGACCCACAGAGGTGGCATGCGAAGAAAGAGCCTTTGGGGTTTTAGATAGGGCATTTTAAGGGGTGGAGGGTAGGGCGGGTGATGGGGTAGCCCGTCGGGAGGAAACCAGTTCCAGCGCATGCTCGTGGCGATTATCAAATGGGTTCGGAGGTTATGGGGGAGGTGTTCCTTTGTGTGAGGTGAGTCTATTGGCACGGTAAGTGGGAGGGGCAGATATGGCGGAAGGGGGGGATCGTATCGACATAGGGGGTCACGCGTTCGATGTATGCAGGCGATCGCGTGCCCCGATCCCCCTAACTTTACCCGTTCCCCGGATGGTCAGGACCCTCAGAGCCTGGGCCTTCGTCTGATGTTATGCAACGCACGGTCCGTGGCCAATAAGGCCCCCCTAATACATGATCTAATTCAGGGGGGTGCCGCGGATATTATAGGCGTTACGGAGACCTGGTTGGGCAATGAAGGGGGTGTGCCCCTGGTTGAGATGTGCCCACCGGGTTTCCGTGCATTCCATCAGCCGAGGGCCCAGGGTAGGGGTGGAGGGGTGGCGGTTGTGATTAAAGAGAGTCTAGAGCCGAGGGAGACCACTGTACCTCAGATAGCCGGATGTGAATCCCTCTTTGTGAGGTGGGGTCATAGATGTCAGATGGGTTTGCTGGTCGCGTCCCTGGCCCCTTGCTGCGTGACAGCTGCCCTGCCCGAGCTCCTAGAGGTGCTTGCCGGGGTGGCGGTGGAGACCCCCAGACTTTTAGTCATGGGGGACTTTAACCTGCCATCTGCCGGCTCGTCATCGACGGTAGCTCGGGAGTTCTTGGCTTCCATGACGGCCTTGGACCTGACTCAAGTAGTGGATGGCCCCACTCACATCGGGGGTGGCACACTGGACCTGATTTTTGTCTCTGGTCAATGGTCGAGATCTGGACTTAAAGGAAATAGTCATTGAACCTTTGTCATGGTCAGATCACTCTCTCCTTCGCCTGGACTTTCTGACCGCTACCCAACACCGCAGGGAGACGGAACCATTACGTTGGTACCGTCCCAGGCGCCTGATGGACCCAGAGAGGTTCCGGACGGAGCTTGGGCCATTTCCTGAGGGTCTGGCTCACGGCACGGCAGAGGAACTGGCTGCAGCCTGGGAACGGGCTGCGGCCGGGGCTTTAGACCGTGCCGTGCCTTTGCGGCCTCTGACCCGGCGTAGATCCCAACCGGCTCCTTGGTTCTCCGAGGAGCTGAGGGGGATGAAACGCCGGAGAAGACGCCTAGAGAGTTCCTGGAGGTCCAGCCGTTCAGAGGCTGATCGGACACTAGTTAGATCCTATACTAGGACCTACCTAGTGGCACTGAGGGGAGCGGCGTTGCTCGCCTCCTCCCTCATTAAACGGCAGATAACCGCCCAGCTGCCCTGTTTGGTGACCCGCTCCCTCCTTCACCAGGGGGAGCGGGATGACCCGTTGCAGGGACGTGCTGAGGAGTTTAACGGTTATCTATACGATAAAATCGTTCAGCTGAAAGACGGTCTGGACCAAGGTTGCAGCGATTCGGACGGGACGTCTGAGGCGGTCTTGGTGATGTTGTGTGGGATGAGTTTGACCCGTGACTCCGAGGACATGGACAGGTTGCTGGGTAGATTGAATGCCACCACATGTTTACTGGACCCGTGCCCTCCTGGCTGGTGCTGGCCACTCAGGAGGTGACACGAGGCTGGCTCAGGGATTACGAGTGCTTCTTTGTTGGAGGGAGTCTTTCCGGCCGCCTTGAAAGAGGCGGTGGTGAGGCCCCTCCTCAAGAAGCCTTCCCTGGACCCGGCTGTTTTAGGTAATTATCGTCCAGTCTCCAACCTTCGCTTCGCGGCGAAGGTTGTAGAGAGTATGGTGGCATATCAGTTTCCCCTTCACCTGGAGGAAACTGTCTATCTGGACCCGTTCCAGTCCGGCTTCCGGCCCGGTTACAGCACTGAGACGGCTTTGGTCGCGTTGGTGGATGATCTCTGGAGGGCCAGGGATAGGGGTTATTCCTCTGCCCTGGTCCTATTAGACCTCTCAGCGGCTTTCGATACCATCGACCATGGTATCCTGCTGCGCCGGTTGGGGGGATTGGGAGTGGGAGGCACCGTTTATCGGTGGTTCTCCTCCTATCTCTCCGACCGGTCGCAGACGGTGTTGACGGGGGGGCAGAGGTCGACCCCGCGGCGCCTCACTTGTGGGGTGCCGCAGGGGTCGATTCTCTCGCCCCTTTTGTTCAACATCTATATGAAGCCGCTGGGTGAGATCATCAGTGGCTTCGGTGTGAGGTACCAGCTGTACGCTGATGACACCCAGCTGTACTTTTCCACACCGGGCCACCCCAATGAAGCCATTGAAGTGCTGTCCCGGTGTCTGGAGGCCGTACGGGTCTGGATGGGGAGGAACAGGCTCAAGCTCAATCCCTCCAAGACGGAGTGGCTGTGGATGCCGGCATCCCGGTACAGTCAGCTGAGTCCGCGGCTGACTGTCGGGAGCGAGTCATTGGCCCCGATGGAGGGGGTGCGCAATTTGGGCGTTCTCCTGGGTGGACGGCTGTCTTTTGGAGACCATTTGGCGGCCGTCTCCAGGCGGGCTTTCCACCCGGTTCGCCTGGGGCGCCAGTTGCGGCCCATTCTAGACCGGGATGCCTTGTGCACAGTCACTCACGCCCTTGTGACGTCTCGTCTGGACTACTGCAATGCTCTCTACATGGGGCTCCCCTTGAGGGGCATCCGGAGGCTACAGTTAGTCCAGAATGCAGCTGCGCGGGTGATTGAGGGAGCCCCTCGTGGCTCCCGAGTGACACCTATCCTGCGTCGGCTGCACTGGCTACCTGTGGCCTTCCGGGTGCGCTTCAAGGTGTTGGTGAATGTCTTTAAAGCGCTCCATGGCATAGGGCCGGGATATTTACGGGACCGCCTGCTGCTACCGAATACCTCTCACCGACCCGTGCGCTCTCACAGAGAGGGCTCCTCAGGGTGCCGTCGGCGACAGTGTCGTCTGGCGGCGCCCAGGGAAGGGCCTTCTCTGTGGGGCTCCCGCCCTCTGGAACGAACTCCCCAGGACTTCTCAACTTCCGGACCTCCAGACCTTTCGCATGAGCTTAAAACCTACTTATTCATCTGCGCTGGACTGGGTTAGTGTTTTAATGGGTTTTAATGGGTTTTTAGCTCCAAATTTTAATCCTGGCCAATTTTAATAAGTTTTTTAATTGTATTTTAATTTGTATTTATTGTATTGTATTTTTACCTGGCTGTGAACCGCCCTGAGTCCTTCGGGAGAAGGGCGGTATACAAATTTAAATAATAATAATAATAATAATAATAATAATATTTATTTATTTATTTATTTATTTATTTATTTACTCAATCATATATAAGATAACAGGTAAAAGTATAAACAAAATTTGGATACATGAAAAGAGTAAGTAAAAAGGAATATTAGGACAGGGATGGGAGGCACGGAGGTGCACTTATGCACACCCCTTACAGACCTCTTAGGAATGGGGTGAGGTCAACAGTAGACAGTTTAAGCTTAAAGTTTTGGGGATTTGGGGAAGAAACTGCAGAGTCAGGTAGTGCATTCCAGGCATTGACCACTGTTACTGAAGTCATATTTTCTGCAGTCGAGTTTGGAGCAGTTTACCTTGAGTTTGTATCTATTATTTGCTTGTGTATTATTGTGGTTGAAGCTGAAGTAGATTCTTTTCTATTCTAGTATCAGTTTATATAAAGAAAGAAACTTTGTAAAGTAATGCCAATTTCATTCAAAATGGGCCAGATAAGGGTTTGTGAAAGCCAGGGAATAATTCTGTGTCCAGGCTACATACTACACTACAAAATAATTTCCATTTGTTAGAGGGTATCTTCAGATTTGAATGGATATTTTTGTTACTGCTCTAAGTGTTCTGGAATCTGGACCAAAATTTTAGACAAGTAAGCAATTTGCTGCCTGGAATTTTCTAATGCTTTGTTTCTATTTAATGTTACACATTGAATTGCTCTGATTAATTCTACCCTAATAAAGCAACCTCCCTCCCAGTTGGGTTTTTAAGCCCTGGGTAATGAACCAGAAAAACAAACTTACTTATGCTTCCTACTGCAAAATGCATATCTCTATTCTAATCCTAAAGAATGGGTTAAATCAGAATAGATCTTCCTTAGCTTGGACATAATGTACTTTTATTTTTAAACTTCTTTTATTGTTTATATTGTGCTGATATTTATATGTTGTTTGGATTTTAATAGTGATCTCTCATTTTGGAAGTGATATATTTAATGAAATTAATGAATGAAATATTGAACATTTTACTTAACTCTATGATTTTCCTAAGTGTTCTGCTTTGCTTTATTTTTTGTATTATTTTATCTTCTTTTCAATAATCTTACATTTCCTGAATTAAACATGTAAAAATAGGCCCCTGTTAAATGTAACTTTTAGCAATCAATGTTTTGTAAGTCATCTACTCAAGAACAGTAAACTGTAGGTAACTCTACTGATTTCTGATAGTAACAATATTTATATATTGGTAAATGCAACTGGATCTTCCATTATGTTTAGTTTCATGTTTTCATTAACTGTTCCAAAATAAACAAAATAAACAAAATAAATATTTTACATAAACTTTTTTTGGGAAACCTGGAAGTACAGGGTTCGGTATTGCCTTTTTTTAAATGAATATATGAATAATTTTTGGAGGTGAAACAGTGCATTTTTTCCCAACAGGAAAGAAACATATGTCTGGATTGATCTAACTGAACTTGAAAAGTCTTATCTACTGTGGCATAAAGAAGTGAGTAACCAATGGGTACAATGGTTTTTAATAAACACATCACTCTAGTGATCTAGTTTTGAAGGACTCCAGAAAAGACAGAGCTCTTTAAGGGTTTATCAACTGATGTAATACAAGGGCCAGGGAGGCAGATTCCTTCATTCTTTCATGAATTTAATTCTTTCACAGCTTGCAGCGTCTGAGATTCTTGGCCAACTTTGATATGTGATGAAAAGATAATTTTCTCTCATTATATTGTTCCTGTATCTCTGCCAAGCCTATTGTGCTAAAGTAAAGAAACAAAAGAGCTAATATGGCTGCACTCTGAGTCACTACAACAATATATCGCATAGAATTAATGTTTTCTAAGGCCATTTTATGTTTGGATATACTTTCTGCCAGCTACTTTTTTGGGTCATGCATTTGTTTTGATTTCAACCGTGTCTTTGCTTTTAGAGATTCTCAGATTAAACATGGCAGCACATAAACATATTCAATTCCACCTTTGCGAAGTCCAAACTAGAGCATCTGTTAGCTGAGCATTGCCTGTGGGTTTTATTAAAAGCATTATATTTTAACACCTCAGCTCAGGTGCACTGCAACATAAAGGACCATCTCTCTAATGTTATTTTGCTCCACAAGGGCAATCAGGCAAGGATATGCGCTTGCTCCTTTACTGATCAATCTCTATCTGGCAGATTTATCCCAGGCTCTTAGCAAAATTGATGCATATCCACTAAAACTGTCAACATGGAAAAATCTGCATTTTAATGTACAGTAGTCCAATGGTGTAATGTTATTCCTCAGCCAAATCTTGGTTTATAGCAGCTACTGACCTATAGCTGAACTTGCCAACAATTTTTTTTTAAATGTTGTCTACCGTGAGGGGTCCTTGGTGTTTTCTGAGCTGGGTTATTTTCTTGCAGATGTTTTATTACCCAAACTAGGTAAAATCATCTGTGCAGTTTGCTGTCAGTTTATAGTACATCTAGTGGCTTGTCCTTCAGTGTTGGTGGGGGTGGTCTTAAAGATTCTTTGGTTGGGCTGTTTGCTGTTGGCAGTTTCTTGACTGGGATATTGTTTACTTGATTACTTGAAGGTAGAACAAGAAGCAATGGGTGGAAACTAATCAAGGAGAGAAGCAACTTAGAACTAAGGAGAAATTTCCTGACAATTAGAATAATCAATAAGTGGAACAACTTGCCTGCAGAAGCTGTGAATGCTCCAACACTGGAAATTTTTAAGAAAATGTTGGATAGCCATTTGTCTGAAATAGTGTAGGGTTTCCTGCCTGGGCAGGGGGTTGGACTAGAAGACCTCCAAGGTCCCTTCCAATTCTGTTATTATGTTATGTTATGTTATGTTATGTTATGTTATGTTACGTTACGTTACGTTACGTTACGTTACGTTACGTTACGTTACGTTACATTATGTTACGTTACGTTACGTTACGTTACGTTACGTTATGTTATGTTATGATTATTGGTCTTGGAGTTAATCTATGCTGATCTGGGTGCTGATTGCTGGTGAAGAGGTGCTTGGTTTTTTTTGTTTCTTTTTGGGCTGGATCCAGGGGTTAGGGTTAGTAGTGGAAATTTTGAGTAGTTCAGAGAACTAGCAAATATCACCTCTGGCTGGCCCCAGAGTGGGGTGGAAATGGAGATTTTGCAGTATCCTTCCCCTGCCATGCCCTTCAAGCCACACCACGCCCACCAAGCCATGTCCACAGACCCGGTAATAAAAAAATTTGGATTTCACCACTGTGATAGTCACTTTTGCATAGTCTATAGATGTTGTTAATTTCTATGTGCCTATTGATGACTGATTTGTCATCAAATCAGTGGCATTTTTTTGATTGGCTTGGTCGAGGATCATCACATTTTCCCAATTGAAACTATGATTAAATATGTCTGCATGTTGTGAAATTAAAGAATTTTCATCATGTCTTTTGAGTGCTAATTGGTATTCTTGAATGTATTCTGCCAGTCTTCTGCCTGTTTGTCCTACACAGTGGTTGTTGCATTCCTTACATTGTATGTTGTGGGTAACTTGTTTTTTTCATCCGGGGTTGTTGGGTTTTTCGTTGCTTAGGATGTTTTGAAGGGCTTTAGCTGGTTTGTGTGCTATGTTGATGTTATCCAGCAATTAGGAGAAATCCAAGATGTTGGGGTTTTTTTCATGGCAGCAAGTTTATGGTGTGGAATAGAACTTACTCTTTAGTATGTGGGTGAGAAACCCAAATTATTATTATTTATTTGAAAATGCCTTGATTTCAGAACAGAGAAAAGCCTCAGAGGGATATACTGTGCAATTTAAATTCCCAGACTTATATATATATATATATATATATATATATATATATATATATATATATATATATATATATATATATATATATATATATATATATAAATATATATATTTATATATATCTTCTAATCAAGTGATATTGTCATTGAGTTGTGGACAAATAATTGCCATAATACAGTAATTAATATGGTGGTTATAGATCAAAAGATTTACTTCAGTGTATGTATTATATTTGCCTAGGGTCCATGAATTTTACATCAATAAAACAGATGACAGATATAAAAAGTTATTTAGCATCAATAAGGAAACTCATTTTCTAAGAAATACAGTAGCATTGATAACAGATGTGTTTGTTCGCTTGGGTATTGAGCCTTTTTGCTATTCCAATCACAATCGACTCTGAGCTGCTAAATGCCCAAATACAGCAATCAGATAAAAGGTAATGTATAAAATAAAAACCAGAATATTCCCACAGTGTCAGCAACCACTCGCAAAGTAACATTCTCCTGCAGCAGAAAACGAGACATCAAGTCTTGAAGGCATGTCAAAACAACTGGATCTTGTTTTTGAAAACTCAGGAAAATGAGTCAGTCTAATCTGTAGTGAATACTATTCCAGAGATGTGGGTTTTTTCAGGAAGGTACTGGAATCAAGGGATCTGCAGGAAGTTGAAAAGAAAAAAAGAAAGCAATCAAGATAGCAGGTGAGTTTACAGAATTGGTGCCTTTTTAACTTGTTGCTGGCAATAACTTGTTGCTGGCAATCCTTATGATTTATATTGATATATTGACCATCAATTGTGTTGTAAATGTCGTACCTTGATGAACGTATCTTTTCTTTTATGTACACTGAGAGCATATGCACCAAGACAAATTCCTTGTGTGTCCAATCACACTTGGCCAATAAAATTCTATTCTATTCTATTCTATTTTTCGCGTGCACTGAAAACTTTTCTTTGATGGCAGAGTGCTGTGTGGATGAAGATTGGTGACTTTGCCTGGATATACTTTAATGATGGTTTTATATACTTTTTAGCAGAACATTTTTGTTAACATTTTATTGTGTTTTATCATTCATCATTCAGTGTCTTGCAATATAAACTGTTGTCAATAAATAAACAATAGAACTAATTTTAAAAATTGTAAGTGATTTCAAAGACTTTATAATTACTAAATAGGCAAGAGTCTATGATTATTGCCTTCTGCAGAACCTAATCAGACCAAAAAATTGCACTCTTATTCTATATACAGCATATGATTTCATGTGTAGCATTGCTGTCAGTCATTATCAATGACAAGAATTAATACAGATTTTACATTCATCATGTTCATTGGAATGATGATCCATGATGAATCATGGGGAGAAACAGGCTCAAGCTCAATCCCTCCAAGACAGAGTGGCTGTGGATGCCGGCATCCCGGTACAGTCAGCTAAATCCGCGGCTGACCATCGGTGGCGAGTCACTGGCCCCAATGGAGAGGGTGCGCAATTTGGGGGTTCTCCTGGATGGACGGTTGTCCTTTGAAGATCATTTGACGGCCGTCTCCAGGAGAGCGTTCTACCAGGTTCGCCTGGTGCGCCAGTTTCGCCCCTTTCTGGACCGGGAGGCCCTATGCACGGTCACTCACGCTCTCGTGACGTCTCGCCTGGATTACTGCAACGCTCTCTACATGGGGCTTCCCTTGAAGGGCATCCGGAGGCTACAGTTAGTCCAGAATGCGGCTGCGGGTGATAGAGGAGCCACTGTGGCTCCCATATAACACCGATCCTGCGCAGGCTGCACTGGCTACCTGTGGTTTTCCGAGTGCACTTCAAGGTGTTGGTCAACACCTTTAAAGCGCTCCATGGCATAGGGCCGGGTTATCTACGGGACCGCCTACTGCGACCAGATACCTCTCACCGACCCGTGCGCTCTCACAGAGAGGGACTCCTCAGGGTGCCGTCAGCTAGGCAGTGTCGCTCACACGCCCAGGCGAAGGGCCTTCTCTGTGGGGGCTCCCACCCTCTGGAACGAACTCCCCCCAGGACTCCGTCAACTTCCAGATCTTCAAACCTTCCGTCGCGAGCTCAAGACTCATTTATTCATCTGTGCAGGACTGGCTTAGACTTTTAAATTTAGAGGGGTTTTAAATTGATTTTAATATTTATATTTCTATTTTTAATAATTGGTATTATTAATTATTGGCATTAGAATAAGTCTTTTAATGATTATTTTAATTTGTATATTGATGTTTTTATATGCCTGTAAACCGCCCTGAGTCCTTTGGGAGATAGGGCGGTATATAAGTTTAAATAATAAATAAATAAATAAATAAATAAATAAATAAATAAATAAATAATATTTCCTTTTTTATGAGGATACACAGAAAATGATTCATTTGGGTTTGGTATATTAAAATCTTTATCACAATCGACTTCTTGAATAAATCCAAGCACTGATTGTCCTGATCCCGCTATCAGAAAGAGCACATCATGTGGTTACATGGGACAAGGCATTTCCTGTGGTGGATCCTGAAATACACCATTTCTCTGTTATTGAAATTGTGATTCCTGGGAAGCATACATTTGTTTTCTTGCACTTCTACGAGAAATTTCAGTGGTCTGTATATCTACGATCCTATCTCTCCGACCGATCGCAGACGGTGTTGGCAGGGGGGCAGAGGTCAAACTCGAGGCACCTCCTTTGTGGGGTGCCACAGGGGTCGGTTCTCTTACCTCTCCTGTTCAACATCTACATGAAGCCGCTGGGCGAGGTCATCAGTGGTTTTGGGGTGAGTTATCAACTGTACGCGGATGACACCCAGCTGTACATTTCCACCCCTGACCACCCCAATGAAGCTGTTGAAGTGTTGTCTCGGTGTGTGGAGGCCGTACGGGTCTGGATGGGGAGAAACAGGCTCAAGCTCAACCCCTCCAAGACTGAGTGGCTGTGGATGGCATCCCGGTATAGTCAGCTGCAACCGCGGCTGACTGTTGGGGGCGAATCATTGGCCCCAATGGAGAGGGTGCGCAATTTGGGGGTTCTCCTGGATGGACGGTTGTCCTTTGAAGATCATTTGGCGACCGTCTCCAGGAGAGCTTTTTACCAGGTTCGCCTGGTCCGCCAGTTGCGCCCCTTTCTAGACCGGGATGCCTTATGCACGGTCACTCATGCCCTCGTCACTTCTCGCCTGGACTACTGTAACGCTCTCTACATGGGGCTCCCCTTGAGGTGCACCCGGAGACTTCAGTTAGTTCAGAATTCAGCCGCGCGGGTGATAGAGGGAGCCACTCGTGGCTCCCATATAACACCGATCCTGCGCAGGCTGCACTGGCTACCTGTGGTTTTCCGAGTGCACTTCAAGGTGTTGGTCATCACCTTTAAAGCGCTCCATGGCATAGGACCAGGATATCTTCGGGACCGCCTTCTGTTACCAAATGCCTCCCACCGACCGGTACGCTCTCATAGAGAGGGCCTCCTCAGGGTGCCATCAGCCTGGGGGGAGAGCCTTCTCTGTGGGGGCACCTACCCTCTGGAATGAGCTTCCCCCAGGACTTCGACAACTTCCAGACCTCCGGACCTTTCGCCGCGAGCTTAAAACATATCTATTCTTTCGAGCAGGACTGGCTTAATAGGGTTTTAAATATGGATTTTATTGGGGTTTATTTTATATTTCGTATTGTATTTTAAATTTAGGCTATTGGAATACATTTTTTAAATATTGTTTTTTATTGAAATGTATTGTTTTTATTTTATCTGCCTGTTCACCGCCCTGAGTCCTTCGGGAGAAGGGCGGTATACAAATTAAATTATTATTATTATTATTATTATTATTATTATTATTATTATTATTATTATTATTATTATTATTATTATTATTACGAGAAATTTCAGTGGTCTGTATATCAAATGACTGTATACTTTTCTTCTCTTCTTCTTTCTTCTTCCTTTGCTTATGGATCATTTTAAGGCATTTTATGATTTTATGAGTGTTGTTATGTTGTTATTTTTCCTGGAATTTGCTTTCAAGTGTAGCAAAATGTAAACATAAGTAAATGGGCAAGTTAAGTTATATAATAACACCTTAGCTTGGCTGTCTGAAATAAAGAAATATCATTGCAGTTGATTTTATGTTGCAACGAAGCCAGTGAATTATTGAAGATTGTTAAGCTGCTTAATGAAAGTGCTTTGTGCTAAGTATATTTTGTTCTCTTGGTACTCATAAACAGAAACATTATACCAGTAAAAGCAACCGGTAAAATCACAATAAAATCAGCAGCAAAAGAATATTCAGCAAGTCTAAAATATTTACCAAAAAGGGTGAGAGAATAATCCCCCAAATGAGACATCACTACTAAAAAGTTTTTTTTCCCCTTGTGGTTACTAGCATCAAATATTAATATTGCAAAATGATGACGCATGTAACATATAATACAGATGTTAGTCCCAGGATTTGCATGCTGTTATCCTCGTGTACGTGTTTTCATCAGCCAGGAAAAGCTCCAGGCCCAGACAAGATAACTCCTTCTTGCTAAAAGTCTGTGCTGACCAATTGGCCCCCATCTTCACCCATATTTTCAATAAATCACTAGAGATGTGTTATGTTCCTTCTTGCTTCAAACGCTCTACCATCATCCCAGTGCCGAAGAATCCCACCATCAAGGAACTGAATGACTACAGACCAGTTGCTCTAACATCTGTAGTCATGAAAACCTTTGAAAGGCTAGTGCTTTCCTACCTGAAAACCATCACGAATCCGCTCTTAGACCCCTTGCAATTTGCATACCGAGCAAATAGATCAACAGATGATGCTGTTAATATGGCTCTGCACTACATCCTACAACATCTTGAGTCTCCAAAGACCTATGCAAGGGTCCTTTTTGTAGACTTTAGTTCAGCATTCAATACCATCATTCCAGACATTCTTCTAACTAAGCTAAACCAGCTACAGGTACCGGAACAGACTTGTAAGTGGATCACAAGCTTCCTAACAAACAGGAAGCAGCAGGTGAAGCTAAGCAAGATCACATCAAATACCTGTACAATTAGCACAGGGGCCCCCAAGGCTGTGTGCTCTCCCACTTCTCTTCTCTCTGTATACCAATGACTGCATCTCCAATGATCCATTTGTTAAGCTACTGAAGTTCGCAGATGACACAACAGTGATTGGTCTCATTCGAGACAATGACGAATCCGCATATAGACGAGAGGTCGAACGACTAGCCTTGTGGTGCAACCAAAACAATCTGGAACTGAACACACTCAAAACCGTAGAAATGGTGGTAGACTTTAGGAAAACCCTTCCATACTTCCACCTCTCACAATACTTGACAACACAGTATCAACAGTAGAAACCTTCAAATTTCTGGGTTCTATCATATCGCAAGATCTCAAATGGACAGCTAACATCAAAACATCATTAAAAAGGACAACAAAGAATGTTCTTTCTGCGCCAACTCAGTAAGCTCAAACTGCCCAAGGAGCTGCTGATCCAATTCTACAGAGGAATTATTGAGTCTGTCATTTGCACCTCTATAACTGTCTGGTTCGGTTCTGCAACCCAACAAGAAAACACAGACTTCAGAGGATAATTAGAACTGCAGAAAAAATAATTGCTACCAACCTGCCTTCCATTGAGGACCTGTATACTGCACGAATCAAGAAGAGGGCTGTGAAAATATTTGCAGATCCCTCGCATCCTGGACATAAACTGTTTCAACTCCTACCCTCAAAACGACGCTATAGAGCACTGCACACCAGAACAACTAGACACAAGAACAGTTTTTTCCCGAAGGCCATCACTCTGCTAAACAAATAATTCCCTCAACACTGTCAGACTATTTACTGAATCTGCACTACTATTAATCGTTTCATAGTTCCCATCACCAATCTCTTTCCACTTATGACTGTATGACTATAACTTGTTGCTGGCAATCCTTATGATTTATATTGATATATTGATCATCAATTGTGTTGTAAATGTTGTACCTTGATGAACGTATCTTTTCTTTTATGTACACTGAGAGCATATGCACCAAGACAAATTCCTTGTGTGTCCAATCACACTTGGCCAATAAAATTCTATTCTATTCTATTCTATTCTATTCTATTCTATTCTATTCTATTCTATTCTATTCTATTCTATCTACCCCACCCCCTCAAGTATCTATTCTGCTGGTATAATAGGAACTGTCAATGGAAGGAGTACAATGCTGTATTTTGAAAAGGTATTTATTGTGCTCATTCCGTTATTTGTTCTGATAGGACAAAAGTTCAAATGAATCTTAATTCTTTGTGGCATTTAATTAAAAATGCTAGAATGAAGAGGAATTAACATGACTGCTGCCTTATTTTTGTTCTTTGAACAAATACTGCACATCAGACAATCCACCTGCTTAGCTTATTTGGCATTTTTTCCCACTTGTTATACTTTTATCTACCTTTCCTAATTTTTCTGTTATCATTTATTTTGATAATAGCTTTATAAACCATCCTGCAATGTTGACCCTTTCAGCTTCCCCCTGGAATAGATGGCAGTTTTATTGTTGGTATATTCCATGTTTCTTGCATTAAGAAGAAAGCATTATTTTCATTGAGTTGCTTATTATGTGTGCCTCATTTGCTTTGTAAAGGATGTCACTGTGCACCAGATTACAGGTAAAACTGATTCTCCTTCTCCTTCTTCTTTTCATTCTCCTCCTCCTCTTCCTCCTCCTCCTCCTTCTTCTTTTCTCCTCCTCCTCCTCCTCCTCCTCCTCCTCCTCCTCCTCCTCCTCCTCCTCCTCCTCCTCCTCCTCCTCCTCCTCCTCCTTTTAAGTGTAGCAGAAGGTTCTGCTCAAAAACAGGCATAGCCAAAGGTACCCTTGGATGCATGTTATTCCCAATCTTTTGTAAACCTTAGAAAAGTTTATAAATATTTTTATATATTATACAAACTTAGTATTTTCTTCTCGTGAAACACTTAATTGAGCTAAGGGCAACCTATTCTTTAATCCCTTCTGAAGGGATTAGAATTAGAATATGACTTCTGCTTAGGCAGGGTAGAGTTCTACATTACTACCTGTAATGTTCCAAGGCCTGATAGGTGAAGCTGTAGCCAGTGGAGCATAGCAATAGCACTTAGACTTATATAGTGCTTCCCATTGCTTTATAGCCTTCTCTAAGCAGTTTTCATAGTCAGCATATTGGCCCCAACAACATGGGGCCTCAGAAGGATGGAATACCTCTCACCGACCCGTGCGCTCTCACAGAAAGGGACTCCTCAGGGTGCCGTCAGTTAGGCAGTGCCGTCTGGCGACACCCAGGGGAAGGGCCTTCTCTGTGGGGGCTCCCACCCTCTGGAACGAACTCCCCCCAGGACTTCGTCAACTTCCGGACCTCCGAACCTTCCGTCGCGAGCTTAAAACACATTTAGTCATCTGCGCAGGACTGGATTAGATTTTAAATTTATACTGGTTTTAGTGGGTTTTATTATTTATATTGCTTTTTAATAATTCGGCCATGTAGAATAAGTTTTTTAACTGTTGTTTTAGTCTGTATTTGTATGTACTTTTTTATTTGCCTGTGAACCGCCCTGAGTCCCTAGGGAGATAGGGTGGTATATAAATGTGATAAAATTAATAAATAAATAAATAAATAAATAAGGCTGAGTCAACCTTGAGCCAGTGAGACTCAAACTACCAAACTGGCAATCATCAATCAGCAGAAGTAACCTGCAGTACTGCATTCTAACCACTGCGCCACAAACGCATAAAGTATCTAGTTATCTTTTCACCAACAACCTCAATATGAGTAATGGGCTAACTAACTTGATGGCATCTTCCACATTAATTCAACTTGTTCAGATCTGACCCACAGCTAGTATCACAACCTCAGTAGTGGTCTGGCTTATGTCTTAAAGAAGATGTCTTCAGTCTGAGTGTTCATTATCCAATCAATAATTATGAAATGTAGTTCATCCCCAATGAATCCTATCTCAAGCACATGCACCAAGAAGCATAAAGGAGCTAATGGACCTTGCACGTTCATCTTCTTGTGAGATTTTCGCCAAATGTTGGCTCTCCCTTCCTTACAATTTTTAGAATGGGAGCAGGTTGGACTACGTCAGCTAGGTGACCTGTGTTTACATCTTTTTTCAAATCAGATCAGTGCAAAGTCAGCAGTGCTAGGCATGTTTCACATCTGCAAGGAATGCTTTTTATAAATTAATAAATAAAAATAAAATACCGCCATAATATGCTAGAGGGTAACTTGCCTTTACCAAAGAACATTTCTACAACATGGCTAACCCCAGGAATAGAATTATACTGGAATAATCCAGTTTAATTTAATTTGTTCTCAACATCTTTTTGTTTTCTCTATTTCATTTTCCAAATAGGCAGACAGGCAGGCAGAGCTTCTTAAATGCTTTATCGTTTGACCACCGAGGTCAGGCTGTGAGTTTCTGCCACCATGACAACCAGATGAAACTATGCTTACCATGATCAGTGCCAGCCATTAATCAGATGAACAGGTCACTTTTGCACAGTATGCAGGGCACAACTGGAATACAGTGAAGCTGCACGAATTGAGCAAGACATCATGGTTTTAAAAATCCAGCAGCATTAAAACATTTGCTTGTTTATTTTTAAAGAAGATTTCTTTTTTTCCAGCTGGAAGCTCTAGGGTTTTTTTTTTTTTTTGTTTTGTTTTGTTTTTGGGAAGAAAAAAAATACATAACCTGCACCAATCTCTAGGCCACATTTTCAAAGGAATAATGATATTATTTCTCATTTTGCAGTAGATGGAGAGTTCTTTATTTAGGAAGATAGGAGGTGACAGGCTTGTTTGTGACAAGCATATTGATTACTTGATAAGTTGCTTGCCTGAAGCAACGGTTACAGACATCCTGTATCATGCAGATGTGCCTTTAGTTCATATATGAAAATGACATGAGGAGGTAGAAATCAGCCACAAATCTTGCAAGCAGTACAAGATGTCAAACACATATTACAGACAGAAAGCCAGATAGGCACAATTGACCAATATCAATACCAAGAACATGAAGTATTAGTGTTCCTGGAAAGTACATTTAGCTACTAGAAAAAAATTGAGGATATAGTTTTGTGACAAAATAAATAAATAAATATGCTGAGCTTGCACAAAAGGGTATCACTTGAAACCCCAGTTGCCTGTACTTCATTGGGAAGGAAGTACGGTTAACCTCACCAGCAGCCACAGCTTTCAATTAAAGGAAAAGCCTTTAATAATGTGAAAATAGTTCTCTTTTATCTGTTTGGATGAAATACCCTCGTGTCCCATTCTACTCAATTTTCCAAATTAGTGCTTCTACCATCAGATATTTGCTATGTAATGCAGGCTGGATTGCTATATGTATGTTCAAAATTATTTAATTTAAAAAGAAAAGTCCATTTCAGGCGGTTTGGGCACAGGATGAAGAAAATAATATTGGACATGAATTAAAATAGAAACCAAAAAAAGTAAAGATTTGTTAGCAAGATGAATTGGCTTTGAGAGGTCAATGTTAGAAAAGGGGATGTCATTTTAATCTACAGTGGCTGGAAAGAATAATATTTATTTGGGATTGAATTTATTGTAATGGCAGAAATTTTTCGCAAACTTTATAGAATTATTCCTGAGTATACTGAGGCTAAAGAGTAAAAAAAAATCAATATTGATTTCTATAAAATCAATTTCTTTATAATCATAATTACGATATTAAATCGGTTGAGCAAATTAGATGAAATGAATATGATTACATAAAGTCTATATTGAGAAGCTAATTAACTAAAAGTGGAAGTACTTGAAATCATTGCCTAAAATAATAATCAGGCAAACACAACAGAGGCTTGGTGAGAAATTCCAAGAAGACACAATTTTACTCTATTACATCATCATTAACAGCAAAAATGTGACTTAGGTCTCACACAGTTAGTACATTGAAAACTAATGTATAGCAAGTGTAGCACACGGCCATTGAGGCCCTAATAATCTCTCAGTTGGATTACTGCAAAATGCTATACATGGGGCTACCATTGAAAGGTTTTTAGAAGTTGCAGCCAGTGCAAAAATGCAGTGGTGCAGAGAGTTCTGGAGACCCCTAAAATGGCACATATGACACTGCTGTAGCACAAGCTTCATTGGTTGCCAGTTTGCTTCCTAGTCCAGTTCAAGGTGTTGGCCATTACCTTTAAAGCCCTTTATGACATGGATCCAGGTATTTGAGGAACCATCTTAATGGTTGGGATTAACCAACCCCACTAGTTCCAATGGAAGGAGCTTGCTCCATTCCATTGGAACTAGTCCATTCAGGAATTTTGGCTGGTGGGATTGAGGAGAAGAGCCTTTTTTGCTGTGGCCCCCACCCTGTGGAACATTCTACTCAGAGATGAGATCAGGTTCCCACCCTTCAGTCTTCCGGAAACGTCTTAAAATTTGGTTTTGCCAGTTGCCATATGTATATTGAACGTAGAGATCTATTTATGTGTTACCCTGTAACAAGAGCAATTTAATTTAAAGAATCAGAAATCAAGATATTCTTGAGTAATAGTCACAAATGCTCTTTCAAAACACCTTCTTATACTGTTTGTCTCTCTATACATTTTATAAATTTAACCTAATCTTGCGTAGGTTCTTCTCTAGTAATATTGTACTACTAACTAGAGCATACAAAGCATTTGCTTGACCAATACTTGAATACAGCTCATCTGTCTGGAACCTGCACTGCATATTGGACATAAATACAATCGAGAGAATCCAGAGATATTTTATGAGAAGAATCCTCCACTCCTCTACTCAGAATAAAATACCTTAAGCCACCAGATTCCAAATTTTGGGTTTAGACAACTTAGGTCAGTTTGACCTAAGCATAGTACATAAAATTATCTACCACAATGTCCTACCTGTCAATGACTACTTCAGTTTCAACCACAACAATACACAACCAATAATAGATACAAACTCAAGGTAAATCGCTCAAAACTAGATTGCAGAAAATATGACTTCAGTAACAGAGTGGTCGATGCCTGGAATGCACTACCTGACTCTGTTGTTTCTTCCCCAAACGCCCAAAACTTTAAGCTTAAACTGTCTACTGTTTACCTCACCCCATTCCTAAGAGGTCTGTAAGGGGCGTGCATAAATGCATCTGTATGCCTACCATCCCTGTCCTAATATTCCTTTTTACTTATTCTTTTCATGTATCCAAATTATGTTTATACTTTTACCTGTTATCTTATATATGATTGACAAGATAAATAAATACAAATATGGTTCTGAATTGATGGCATACTTTGTATGAGTTGGTTTATTGTGTTTTGCATGACTATAAGATGACTATAATACATATATATATAATACATGTAATATAATATAATATAATATAATATAATATAATATAATATAATATAATATAATATAATAAAAAAATAAATTTATTTGGTGGATAATGAAAATTCTGTGATATAAATATAGAGACTGCATCACCTCTTCAGTTTACTTCATTATAATGTAAAAACTGATGTATTTTGAATGCCAATCTAATTTTTGTGTTTCAAATATAATTCCCAAGTGTCTTGATTATGACTAGCCACGGTGGTATTACCTCTCACTTGCCAAATACTAAAAACAATAATTATCAGTAATTTTCAATATAACACTTTTCCTAGTCCTTATTTATATTATAATAAAACTAATACAATTCATATATTATTATGTTAATGTTATTCATATATCCTTACATCATGAATTTGTCAGCACGTAAGCTTCATTTTGATATTTGCTCACGCTCCAAGTTAATCTCCTGTTGTGTGTTCTCAGATGTTTTAAAAGCCAGATTTCAACCTTGGGAGCAATTAACAAACGTGGCAAGTAACAGACAGAAGTGACAAAATTACATTGAATATTAATGATTCAGAAGCACTGTCTTTTCTGCATCCCCCATTAAGGAACTCCTTTTGGCATGCTAAAGGTATTACCATTTTAAACTGGATTTTCTGCTGCTGTCATCTTTAATTAATTTAATTTAATTTTAATTAAATATAAGCTTTTGGAAATTCTGTTCTTTTCAACTTATTATGAGTTTTTTTGTATAGGCTCTTTTTACATCTGCACTGTGAATGGCATCAAAAATCATGATTTTAACAGTGTGGTATAAATATTTTAAATAAAATATGCAATTTATAACTAGAATGACATTAGAAACAGATATTTATACCACCAATGGCTTTCCTTTGTGGAATAAAGGGAAAAGAACTATTTTCTCCTACCTCTCATTACCTGTACCCATTTCCAATATTGTTTCTCTTGATCTTCTTCTATGGGGAAAATTTATCTCTTCTACCAATGAGCATAATGAGCTTTCTGACACAGGAAGAATAGCAAATAGATGCCACTTTTTTCTTTCTTTCAGTATTTATTAGTTCAATTTTCCTTCTGTTTTTAATCTGCCCAGTGAAATCATTACCTGGACAGAATAAAAGGCAAAAACAACGGCCACCATAACAAAACAATATAAAAATTTCTAAAGACCTCTTTAATTATATATGTTTAAAATAAACTCACAAAAATGACAGAGAAGGCAAAATTAATGGCCTCATTAGAAAAAAGACATTGACCAAATGGAATTTAAATGGAATTTTGGAAATGGAAATCTTTGGTGGAGTTTTTGCAAGAAATAGGAAAAAAATGCTATGTGGATTCGATGATTGGAAATATTATTGACTATTTAAAAATGGATACTATGGTATAATATAGATCTATAGCTCTAAACTAAGCTTTACTGATATTTTTTGTAAAGATGGCCTTTCTTTTTGACTTTTTCTCTTTAGTTCTTGTTTTCTTTATTTCTCTCCTCTACCTTTCTCTTTATTGCTTCTTTCGGCCTATCCTTATTTCTGACTACTTATGTTTGTAAGTGCTATTTTTTATGTTCTTCAAAAAATTTATTAAAGTTATAAAATAAGTTTATCTTCTAATTCCATATTGAATTTATCTTTAGGTATCATCTCTCAAGTACCTAGTGTATTTTATATCAGGGAAGTTGGTGGCAACAATTCAGGATTATAATGGATTATACTGTTTCAGATATAATAGTCTATCCACAAAACACTTCTTGAAATATGCCCTTTAATGGGATTACTAGTGCCAATGTTGTAATTTTTCTGAACATCAGTAAAATATTTTTATTCTCCTAGAGTTTTTAAATGTATTTGCCTTTTATTTTACTACAGTCTTTTAAAAAAAAAATCGGTTCTCTGATTTTTGGAAATTGCTTTGAAAACATTTAATCTTTGATTGATATATTTAACTATACAAAGTTTTCATTTTAATTGATGGTGCCTTTTTCGTAAGGTAGAATACTTGTAAATACATTTTACAATACCTATTTTAGATTATTACACAGGATCCAATCTGTGTCAGTCACCGGATAAAATATCTACTTTCAGACTGAGTCCAAATGCTCAGAAGACTAAACCTCTGGTCCCAGTGACCGACCCAGATTGCATATAGAGCCAAGGTGGCGCAGTGGTTAGACTGCGGTACTGCAGGCTACTTCAGCAGACTGCTAGCTGCAGTTCAAATCTCACCAGGCTCAAGGTTGAGTCAGCCTTCCATCCTTCTGAGGTGGGCAAAATGAGGATCCAGATTGTTGGGGGCAATATGCTGGCTCTGTAAACTGCTTAGAGAGGGCAGTAAAAGCACTATGAAGCAGTATATAAGTCTGCTAATGCTATTGCTATTGCTATCCTGCAACATTATTCTGTGACATATATTTTTGCCTTCATTCGTGATTATTATACATTCAGATGCTCCAGAGAGTTCCCCGAAATTTATATCATTTCTGTAAGTTCCTGATCTTTTTTGCATTTGAAGTTTAAAAACAGCTGAAACTTTAATTAGTTCTGATTTAGTCACTCAATGCCAAAATCTACTGTGAGGATGTGTTTTATGTAACAAGAGCGCTCTGCTTAATTGAGACTTTGTAAATCTTCTCTGGTTTCTAAAATCCTGCTGACACTTCTCAGACTATGAAATGCCATGTGGATTTTGAAAGACCCCTGGCAGTCTTAAAACCTATAAGCAAATGAATTAATTCCAAAGATATATAAGCTCAGGGTACCAATGTATTCATCTGTGGCCTCAGAATAATAGTATCATAATAGCAATCTAACTTAATAGACCATAATAAGGGACTATGCAAGGGGAGATGGTTAGTTGGAAACTGTATTGGTGCGCTCATTGCACCTGTTGACATAAATCAAATGTACCATTTCCTGCTGCTAAATACTGAAAAGGTACCACCTTTTAAAGATGCTTCAAATAGGTCTTCTTTGCTCCTTCAAATCTGAATTGTTGTTTAGGTCTTTAGAATAACACTAGTTCAGCCTTCTTTCACCAGGCCTGCCAGATGTATTGGGTAATTACTTCCTGAATCTCAAGGAAAATTTTAATATAAGGGAAAAAGAAGGCTGGCTCAGGCCTTCAGAATAACTTTTTTGCATATCTGATCCCATAGGATTAAACCAATGGCAGCATCCTCCATTTTGTTGAATACAGTTTGCTCTCTAATATATTACTTTCAGATTGAACCTTCAGACCAAATTTCCCAGTCTGTTACATGTTGAATTTCAAATCCCTGTTAGACATCATGTTGAGGAAGGCTGTCATATATAACATAAGTAATATCTGAGATAGATTCATCGCATGAGGCATATATACTGTTCTGAAGTATTCCCACAGTGTTATTTTCCTTTAGTGTCTAAGTTTTTTCTTTTTGGTTTGCTTCTGAACAGCTAAACTTATAAAACTTAAATGTTGCAACTTAGTTGTTCTTGGAAGAATGGTTGACTCACCCTGCTTGCTGCTTCTTCAGTTCAAGGCTTCCTAATAAATGCAGCTTTATTGTCCCTGCTTGTTGAGCAGTGTGCATCACATTATTGACTCCCTAGCTTTCCAGCCCTTGGGGGACAAGCAATCAATTACTCTTTCTCACCACATATACAGAGCAAACTGCAATGCAATCCGCAGTCATGATTGTAGCTCTTGGGAAATACATTAGGCTGTAAAATTATGATGCTACGCTATGATATTTGCTTTCAATGGAAATTTTATACGCAGGATCAATAACATTTTGATTTGGCCAGAAGAGGGGCAGAATATTTTATTTTGATAACTTGGGTTTTGAAAATAATGGTTCAATAAAGGCATATACATTTTATGGAAAATATGGGGATCTATCAATTGACTTTGTCTCTTTTCCTATGGAGTGGAAGAAGATAGGGAAATTTTTCTTTTATTACTCCAGGAGCTGCCATAGTTCAAGACGCAGAGAACTCTTTTATCAAGGCTTCTGGAAAGACCAATTGATACTTTCGAACTGCTCCAAAGTTGGCAAGATTGAAATTGATTGCACAATTGGTCTCAACATTCAACTCTAATAGGTATCTTCAGAAATGAAAAGAGTTTTGATATTGAACAAGTTCAGTTACAAGATTGGAGAAAGCTGAGCAGAAAAACATGAGCCAGCCTACATTTATACTGAAAAATAGAAACATAAGACTGAAATAGTCATTGAGGACCTCTACCAAAAAGAGACGACAAAAGAGGGAATAAATTGTATCTAATTGTACCAAAAAAATTCCCAAATTCTCAGTTACCTCAAAGATTTAACGAAGTTATAGTTCATTCAACATTAAAAATATCCATATTATATAAACATTTTTCTTATATAGTTATGAATGTTTCATGACTGACAATCAACTGCCTTGAAATGAACGGGTCCTATAAAAACATATTACCCTGATGAGCCTGTTAGAGGCTCTAACCTCCAATTTATATCATTTTACTAACATAAAACTCTGTCCCTATTTCCCCACATTTGGCTATTTTGTTCTTATACAAAAGGATAATACTTTTGGAAAACTGGTGTCATTAATCATGTTTACCATTTATTGGTCCATGACAAAAATGGTTGTGGCAAATGTCCGTTATTATGCAGATAAGCTTCCAATTGCTTCCAGCATCACCCTGTAATTACTCAGCTATTTCTCATATGTGATTTATTGAATCAGCAATTTATGGAGATGGAGTACCTTAACCTAATTTACCCATGTAGAGTCATTAAAATTTGAGACATGGAAATATGGTTCTTGTCACTTTTATGCTAGACTTTGTTAGCACTGCAACTTGATACGGGTCATTTAATTTGTCTATGCAGATTCGTTCATGGCAGGTTTCAGGATCGGTAACTGCTTGACAAGCATGCCTTGGAAATGCTTCCTGTATTCCCACTCCTGGGTTTTAATTTTTCAACCTTAAAGAAAGATCATTGAGAGACCAAGAACAGCTGAGCCTAGACAAACAATGGTTGTGTAGCACAAACTTACAAAGGAAGTGTTGAGATGGATAGTCATAGTTTCATAGATGTAAACAGTTCTAAACGGAAAAGCAGAGTTCAGTGCTCCCAATGAAATGTAGTGCAAATATGAATTTTAAGATTTTTATTGATCAATGCTACTTTCTGTAATTAAGCAGTTATACAAAATTATGTATGATACATCTCAGTTTTCAATTATATATGGCTTTACAATAATTCAAATGCAACATAGCCTATTAATTGAAAAAAAACCATAAGCATAATACTTTGCTGAATTAGTTGCAAAACCAGAACACACAGCAGCTAACCTATATTTCTGTTTTCTTTTTCATATTTACAGTCCTGGGTTATGTTATGTAGGTAGATATTTATTATAACTATGATTAAGGAAGTAATTTTCTCTTTCCTAGTTTAACTAAAATAATAGATGGTAAAACTCTATGTAACAGATTCCTATTCAATAGACTTCAGATTCAATGGGCAAAATCTATGTTGGGGTGCAAATTTAATATGTTTGTGTGAAGTTGTATGTTGTGTATTGATACCACTGAATAAACATATGGCTTTTATGTGATTACATACACCAGAAATGAGAGATTTAGGGCAGTGGTGGGCCGCTACTGGTTGTAACAACTGGTTCGCCCAGAACCAAAAATGTGAGCACGCGCATGGCATTGAAAAACTGGTGATTATATAGGACATGATAGCGCCAGAGCAGGTGGGCAGGGCCAGCCGCTGGTTGGAACTACCGGTTCTCCAGAACCAGTCTGAACCAGCAGCAGTCCACCATTGATTTAGGGCTAGTTGAAGCTCCAAAACCTGTCAGAACCTGCTGGATTTCATCCCTGGTTGCAACCTATGCTTATCCCAGTTGAAATTAGTAAAGATATTAACCTTTCATTCAATTGCTAAAGGCTTCACCTCTAAAGAGAATACAGATGTCTGGAGGGATGTCCTTCCATCAGAGTAGGACAGGAACACAAATGGCACCTGTGGTTGCTATAGACCAGTGATGGCTAACCTTTTTGCCATTGCATGTCAAACGCGGGGGTGTGCTGGGGGGTTGCGCACGTGCGTGCCACACCCAGAATTCTATACACCCCACCCCACCCGTGCATGACTGGTTGACACCCTCCTCCACTCCCCATGCTTTTGGGACATAATGGCCCGATAGCCCGTTTTTTGCTATTCCCAGGCTCCAGAGCCTTTCTAGGAGCCTGGGGAGGGTGAAAACAGCCTTCCCCACCCCCCTTGGAGGCCCTCCAGAGGCCAGAAACAGCTTCTGGTGGGCCCAGAAGGACCAAAAATCAGCTAGTGGGAGCTGAGCTCGTGTGCCCACCAAAATGGCTCCACGTGCCCCTTGTGGCACCCAGACCATAGGTTCGCCATCACGGCTATAGAACCTCTTTGCCCTCTTGGAACAAGCCAGAAAAAAGAAAACAGTTCTGAAAGTTCAAATCAAAGAACAACACAGAACCACACATGTTGGACATGCTGGCTTTATAGTATAACATTAATTTGCATCTCATATGCAAATCATCAACCTTGCATATTTTTATTTATTTATTTTATTTATTTTATTTATTTATTTGTCAATCATATATAAGATAACATATAAAAATATAAATATAATTTGGATACATGAAAAGAGTAAGTAAAAAAGGAATATTAGGACAGGGACGGTAGACACGCGGGTGCACTTATGCATGCCCCTTACAGACTTCTTAGGAATGGGGTGAGGTCAACAGTAGACAGTTTAAGCTTAAAGTTGTTGTGTCTCGCTCGCTTTCCCCGCAGCCGGGCCCCTCTTATCTCCTTCCGAACGCTGAGGAATGTCCTGGCATACCTCCAGGTCCCAGCCCTGGCACCATGCCCAAACAGGCTGAACAAGACGAAGGGCCTGAAGTGCCTCCAGCCCCCAGCCCTGGCTTCATGCCCAGGCAAACGGAGCAACTAGACCCCTCCCCCTCCCCCACAGCAAGTGAGCCTGAGGAAGGTCAATTACCAACAGCTGGAGCCTGGAGAGATCCTCGCTTCAGGAGAATTGATAGGCGGTGTCAGCAGAAGGGGCAGGCCTGGATAAGTGCTGAGTCATGGAGCCACACCCCATGGCCTATATAAAGGATCTGCTTTCTGGCATTCTCTGAGTCAGGCAAAGTCTACCTTGAATTCCTGAAGTCACTTCCTGGTCTCCTGCCTGCCTTGAGAACTTTGCTAGGACTTTGGCAGAGCTGCAGAGGCACGCCTGATACGGACTTCTTCGACCCGGCCGTCAGTTGAGGAGTGGGACATGACAAAAATTTTGGCAGTTTGGAGAAGAAATTACAGAAGAAATTAGAGTCAGGTAGTGCATTCCAGGCATTGACCACTCTGTTACTGAAGTCATATTTTCTGCAATCAAGTTT
Source organism: Ahaetulla prasina (assembly GCF_028640845.1). Classification (NCBI taxonomy): domain Eukaryota; kingdom Metazoa; phylum Chordata; class Lepidosauria; order Squamata; family Colubridae; genus Ahaetulla; species Ahaetulla prasina. The sequence continues at coordinate 58,657,685 of NC_080541.1, read as the reverse complement.
GGAGTGGTTTATCTTGAGTTTGTATCATTCATATATATATATATATACATACATACATACATACATACATATATATGTAGGTCTTTGGTTATTCGGGTTTTCTCCCGAGTAAAATTGGAAGTGTCTTGGCGACGTTTTGACGAAGTCTCATTCGTCATCTTCAGGCTTTAGCTTCGTGCTTCTGGGAGCAATGTGTGATTGTAGCTGTTTCTTCCTTTTTAACTGCTAGCAAACAGCTTTTTAACTGCTAGCAAACAGCTGCAATCACACATTGCTCCCAGAAGCACGAAGATGAAGCCTGAAGATGACAAATGAGACTTCGTCGAAACGTCGCCAAGACACTTCCAATTTTACACGGGAGAAAACCCGAATAACCAAAGACCTACATACAAACACCCGCGAAAACCTCAGAAAACAAATATATATATATATACATACATACATACATACATACATACATACATACATGTATATATATATATATATATATGATAAAATTGTATAGAGCTGAATTTAGCTTTCATTTTACTTAGGAACACAGACAGGAAGTGGAACAATTCCCTTGGTTTCAGTGGTTTCTTTCAAGTATGATTAAAACTGCCTAAAACTCATGATCATAAGACATTTAACTTTTTAAAAATATCATGGTTTGGGAAAAACAGTTCATCTAGTAAAGGAGGCTGATTCTTATTTTTGTTGCTCAATTACATGAAAATCTTTAAGTTGAGTGATGTTATCCTTAATTAAATCTGACTACAATGATGTTCCTTTCCTCTTCAATTTGCAGTTTAATAGATTTTCTACTGCTAAATTAGTTTGGACTTCCCAAATATTATCTTTGGAAATCAACAAAGCATTTAAATTATAACTGCAGGATATCAATTTTCCATTATCTTCATTTATTATTTTCAATAAATTATATTGAATTGATAAATAATAAAAAATAAGAAGAATTTCATATGAAAATAAATTACTACTGTATAAAACTGCAAATGCATGTTTTAAAATTAGCAATGGAAAAACAATGATACAACATCATTCATATCAAAAATTCATATGTATCAAAATTGGAAAAGAATTCTAGCACCAAGGGTGCTAATTGAAAATCTTAAAATTAAATATTAAATTATTAAATGGATAAATGATATAGACCGTTTCATCCGAAGTGTTTTGAACTTTTTAAATAATTGCTATTTTAAATTAATTGTTATTCTTTAAACAATGCATATCGTATTCTTTTCTTTTTCATTTTTTTTAACAAAAAAGAACAATACATAACATACATTGACATAAAGCATATATTCTTTCTTTACATCAGCTTCGTTTCCTTATTTTTCTCATATTTACATCCTTATTCCCCCCTCGTTTCTTTTAATTGTACATTTCTTTTTTGTCCCATTCTCTCTTATTTCTTTTTTCTATTCTATCTATCCTTCTAACTATTCATTTTCTTTCATACACTGCCATTTTATATAGATATAGATATAAGCTTTTCACCTTTTTTCATCATCTAGTGTTTCTAATATCTAGCCAATTGTACAATTTGTTCCATATTATGTAGTATTCCGACTCTTCTTGTTCTTTTAACTCCTTTGATAGTTTGTCCATCTCAGCACATCTTATTCTATCAGTTTTCAATTTTTTTAATGTAGATTACTCACGTTAGATGGATCCATATGCTGGATTCTCTCTCTCTTTTAAAAGAAAAAAAGTGTTTGAAAAGTAAGGATGTGAAAAGGATTCTGTGTAAAACTTATTGCTAAAATTTAACCTATTTTCTTCCTGCAGAGTGAATTTTGTATCATATGGAGCAGACACACTTTTCTGCTTTGAAATATTGTTACAATATCCTGAACCAGAAAACTGAACCTGAACTCTGCATTAAATCATTGTATACTTGGTCTAGTTAACAAGCTCCATACTTCCTGACAAATATAGATGAAACCAGTAACATCGAATTCATCATATGTGGTCTTATATAAGTATTCCTTTAATCTTCAGTTATTTGTGGTAAGTGTTGTTTCACACCATGCAGCAATCTAGTTAGTCAGGGCTGGATGATAGATTTCTGAAGTTTTGAAGAAAAATAAATCTTTCAAAATGTATGTGTAGCAATATTTCATGAAATATATAATGAAATACAAACTGAGGTAAGCTGTTGTTGTTATTTCATAGTTTCTAAGGATTACCAGAGGTGAAATTTATATAAAGTCAGAATCAGGGAATTTTGAGAATTTTTGTGTTTTTTTTAAATTTTTCTAGACCAGGGCTGTTAAACTCGTGGCCTGCAGGCCGGATTTTATTAATTAATTAATTTATTTATTTATTTGTGTCAATCACATATAAGATAACAGGTAAAAGTATAAACATAATTTGGATACATGAAAAGAGTAAGTAAAAAAAAGGAATATTAGGAGAGGGACGGTAGGCACGCAGGTGCTCTTATGCACGCCCCTTACAGATCTCTTAGTAATGGGGTGAGGTCAACAGTAGACAGTTTAAGCTTAAAGTTTTGGGGGTTTGGGGAAGAAATTACAGAGTCAGGTAGTGCATTCCAGGCATCGACCACTCTGTTACTGAAGTCATATTTTCTGCAATCAAGTTTGGAGCGGTTTACCTTGAGTTTGTATCTATTATTTGGTCTTGTATTGTTGTGGTTGAAGCTGAAGTAGTCATTGACAGGTAGGACATTGTGGTAGATAATTTTATGTACTATGCTTAGGTCAGATTGAAGTCTGCGTAGTTCTAAGTTGTCGAAGCCCAAAATTTGGAGCCTGGTAGCGTGCGTCACATGCTAGCCATGTCCACATCCGGTTTAGCAAAAGGGGGAAAAATCACGATATGTCACATGACGATACCGTGTTTGACATCCCTAGACTTTCTTAACATGAGTGAGTCTTGTGGTGCTTAAGGCTATTCTTTGAGCCTTTGGGCCTTGTTTTGTATCTTCTTTTCCCTTCCCTTCTTGAAGAATTCCAAGTGATAGGGATCACACACTAAAACATATTTGGTCTAGTGGTTAAGACACCTGGCTAGAAAGCAGGAGATTGTGAGTTTGAGTTCCACCTTAGCCGTGAAAGCCAACTGACTGACTTTGGGCCAGTCACATTCTCTCAGCTCAACCCATTTTTCAGGTTTGATGTTACTATGGGGAAAATATGAAGAAGAATGAGTGTTGGATATGTTTACCACTTTGAATTATTTGTAAAGCTAACAAAAGCTGGATACAAATTAAATAAATTTATAATATTATGGCATTACAATTACATTTGATTCACCAGTTATGCATGTCACTTAGGAATTAGTGAAATTCTGTTTCCTCATTCTGAA